>NC_081370.1:6836248-7136248 GCF_030684315.1 Stegostoma tigrinum | reverse complement strand
CTGGTTTTAATGCCAAAGGAGGAATTTATAAAATGCCACAACGATTGACTGTCTACAAATCACTCCATCGTTGGCAGACTTGGGTTGACGTGCCAAGGCATTTTTCTTTGGAGGTCCTCTTCCTACGTCTCACTGCCTCTCAAATTCTTTCTTCGTCCTCTAAGGTTCTCTGTAAAACCTACCTTTTTTGTACTTCTGTCAAATTTTGTCTGAAAACCATCCTGTCATGTGTCTCTGTATTTAAGGTTGCAATATAAAGCTGTTTATATTCTGCAAGATAGGTGCTGTGTTTGTCTACAAAATGATATGGGACAGTTCAGGGGTTCAGTGTTTTGTTTAAATGTTCCTTCTAACATTTCTAATAAACCATTTGTTTTTAATCAAATATTATTTATTTCCTCATAGTTGAACTTTGGTACACATTTCAATTTTTTAATCTGCTTTATTTTAAACCTGGTGTCTCAGTTAACATCACTCCTCTTGTCATCACTTCAGAATTTACTTTTCAAACATTTAGGAGCAGAATATAGTTGTTTTTGGTTTTAGAGTCAAAATTGTTGTGAAATAGTCATGTATGATCACTCCATTGATGAAGTGGAAGCAAAAACTAAAGAATGGTATGAAGCAGAGAAAGAAACAGAAGTTGCTGGAAAAACTCAGTGGGTCTGGCAGCATCTGTGGGGAAGGAGAAGAATTAACATTTCGGGTCCAGTCCACAAGCACTGCCTGACTGGCTGAGTTTTTCAAGCATTTTTTTATTTTATTCCTGATTTGAGAAATGCAGCTCTTTGGGTTTTTTCTTAATATGGACCAGAAAGCTCAAGTGGAACATTGGGAGGCATGGAGCCAGATTATAAAGCTAATCCCCTAGATCATGGCGTGTTAGCATATTTATCAATTGATACCTGTGGTGAATATAATTGCAAGGTCAAAAATTACACAGCACCAGGTTACAGTCCAACAGGTTTATTTGAAAGCACAAGCTTTCAGAGTCTCGCTCCTCCTTCAGGGTGTTAGTGAGAGAGGTAGCATCAGACACAGAATTTATAAGCAAAAGATCAAAGGGTCACAGAACTGATGCGAATGTATGCAACAAACCTAAGTTGGTTGTTAAACCTTTAATCAGGTTAAAAGGAAATGTAGGTTTAAATTGTTTAATTTGCAATTACCATAATTTATTTCAAGTCAGTGCCCCAAGATAACTAAAGGGTTTAACAGTATAACAAAGATGACATCTTAGGTCAAACAGTGCGTTTTAAGTGCGAGGCCTTGCTTAGAATTTTGGAGGCAGGCTGGTTTTAATGCCAAAGGAGGAATTTATAAAATGCCACAATGACTGACTGTCTACAAATTGTGTGCTTTCTGAATAAAATTGAAAGTATCTGCAATCACAAATCTGCAAATGCAAATTTTCCACGTAGATTTGTGTATGCTTGTATGTGTGCGTGCGCGCGCAGAGGTGACCAAAGGTGTGAGAGACGGTGAGGGTGAGAGTGTGCGTGTGTGGGAGAGCGAGGGAAGGTGTGCGCGTGGGGGTGGGAGAATGGGAGGGATGGGTGCACGTGTATGGGGTGGGAGAATGGGAGGTGTGGGTGTGCGCGTGTATGGGGCGAAAAATGGGAGGGGTGGGTGTGCATGCGTATGGGGCTGGGGAGGTTGAGCAAAGTGCTGCACACACAATGGGGAGGCAGAAGAGCATGAGGTGCTGCGTGAGAGTGGGGAGAGTGAGAGGGAGGGAGAGTGGACTGTGAGACAGTGCGCAAGATTGGGGGGAATGCGGAGCACAAGAGTTGGGGAATGGAGCACGGGAGTGTGCATGGGTTGAGGGGTGCACAAGAGGTGGGGTCAGGAGTGTGGAGAGAAGTGAGCAAGAGTGGGTGAGCAAGAGTGGGTGACCAAGAAACGCGAAAATGTGAAGACACAAGCGTGAGATGGGCTACAGAGATGCGCGAGAGGGAGGGAGAGTGAAGCGCGAGAGAGTGTGCAAGAGTTGGGGAGAGAAGGGTGTGAGAGGAAGCACGAGGGGGATAAAGGAGCGTGAGATGGGGATGAGAGGTGCATGAGAGGGTGAGTGAGAAGTGGGGGAGAGAGGAGTGAGAGAGGTGGGAGAGAGGTGCACAAGAATGTGGAGAGAGGAGCGCATGGGAGGCTAGAGAGGTGCGTGAAAGTGGGGTGAGAGAGGTACAATGTGCAAAGTGGGGTAAAGCAGAGCATGAGAGTGGGGGACAGAGGAGCGTGACACAGGGTGCGCAAGAGTTGGGTGAAAGAGGTGCACGAGAGGGGAGTGCAAAAGAGGGGGAAAGCAGAGCACGAGAGTGGGGGAGAGAGGAGTTGAGAGGGAGTGCAAGAGAGGGGTGAGAGAGGTGTGCAAGAGGGAGAGAGAGAGAGAGGAGCGCGAGACGGTGAGTGAGGAGTGGGGGAGAGAGGAGTGCAAGAGTTGGGGAGAGAGTCGTGGAGTTTGTGTGTGAGAATGTTTGTGTGTTTGAGAGTGTATAGTGTGGTGGGGTCACCTGTAGTGTGACATGAACCCAAGATCCTAGTTAAAGCCATCCTTGTGGCTACCGAATGTAGTTATCAGCCTCTGCTTGGTGACTCTATGTTGTTGTGTATACCTAAGTCTGCCTTCGAGGGTGTTTACCTGAAGATCTGAGGCCAAGTGTCTTTGTCTATTGAAATGTCCCCCCCCACTGGGGAAGTCCTGGATGATCAAGAGTATCCTGTTGGTCGTATCCGATGTCTGTCTTCTGAGGAGGTCATTGTGGTTTTTCGCTGTGGCACATCGCAACTGACAACTGATGCATTGACCATCCTATCCTGTTCCTGTGAATCCATTGCATTTCTCCTCATCTGTACTGACCCTGTGTATGTTTAGGGCTTGTCCCTAGGGGATGGCTTTTTAAAATATGTTTAGGATGGAAGCTAGAGAAGTGCACCTGAAGGTGTCGGAGGATGCCCTCATCAGAACAGGATTGGATGCTCAATGTATTCATTGTGATGTGCAACAGAGAAAAAACATAATGACCTTCTCAGAAGACAGACATTGGATATGACCAACCGGGTTCACTTCCGGGCCCAGTGGCATGCTGGGAGTGGAGAAACTACACCATGTTCTTTGCAGCCTTTAATATATTATCAATGATGATGAGCACCTTGTTAAGATCTTCCCCACACCTCCACTTCTCGTGTTCAAACAACTGCCAAACCTTAGACCGTCATTCACAGCAACCAAACAACCCTGCCACTGCAACTCTGCAAGACTTGTCAGATCATCCACATGGACACTACCATCACATGTGGAATACCACCCACCAGATACCTATGTGATTTGGCTAATGTTGTCTATCTCATATGTTCCAGGCAAAGATGCCCCAAGGCACGTTATATTCGTCTATGACAATGGATGAATGCACACCATGCAACAATCACCAGACAGGGATGTTCCCTCCCAGTGGACTTTTGGCCTTGGGTAAACCTCCTCCAAGCTGGACCTCAGGATACACAACAATGCAGAGTCACCAAGCATAGGCTAATAACCACGTTCAGTACCCATGAGGACAGCCATACCCGGGATTTGGGTTCATGTCATGCTGCAGGTGACCCCTACCGCACTATACACTCGCACACATATGCGCACACACTCTCTCAGACCCTGTTTCATACACACTCACACTCTCTCGCACACTCTCACCCCCCCTCAAATACACTGTCAAACTCGCGCACACACACTCCCTCTTTTCTCTCCTTTCCACACACACTCTCTACTGCCCACCAACACACATCTATGGGGTGAATTTGCTATTTTCAGATTTGTAATTACAGATACATTCTAATTGTTCGAAAAGCACACAATTTATGGACAGTCAATATGGCATTTTATAAATTCCTCTTTTGGATATAAAACCAGCCTGACTCCAAGATAAAACACAAATTCTAAACAGGGCATTGCATAAAATGCATTCATTGTCTGATCCGAGTTGTCACTTCTGGTATACTGGTAAAGCCTTTAGTTTTCTTGGGCCAGTGACCTGAAAGAAATTCGTATTAATGAATGGAATCCTGCTTCTCCTTTCTAATTGATTAATGATTTAACAGCCATCTTAGATTTGTACGCTATATTTGCATCAGTTCTATGACCCTTTGATCTTTTGCGTGAAAATTCTGTCTGATCTCCCTCTCTCTCTGACACCCGAAGAAGGAGCGAGACTCCGAAAGCTTATGTTTTCAAATAAACCAATTGGACTATAACGTGATGCAGTGTTATTTTTGACCTTGTCCACCCCAGTCCTACACTGGTTTCTCCACATTGTGAATGAAATTGCAGACTGTGAGATTGATGAGATAGGAATGGTGAAGTGAGAAACCGTCGCTTAATGCAGTGTACAGATCGGTGAGCAGGTCAGTTCTCCTCGTCATTAACATACGTCGTAGGCTCATCTCAAATTTATACTGAAACTAGATTCACACAAACTTGGAAAGTTGTCATTCATATTAACAATGCGTTCATCCTGACCCGAGAGAAATATAATCGGGTTTTTACTATACCCAGTCTATTAATGCTTAAGATTCATTGCCTTTTGGATTTCCATTTGTTCTTTCTTTAATCAACATGTCAGTTTTGTTTGCATCCTTAGATTGGCCTTTTTTGAATGATAAGTTGAAAGGATGGAACTGGTTTCTGGTTAGATTTATCTAGAATTTTGGCGCCTTTTGATTTGTGGAAATGGTAGCTTTTCTGCGTTGCACGATATCGAAAGCCTTCTTTGTGCCGGAGTACGGGCTGCTTGCTGTTACCAGGTCTAAGTGCACCGTGAATCTGTAAGTGGTTGCTTGCAATTAAGTGTACGGATGTCGCTGCCTCCAGCTTCCAGCCACTGTCGATGACTCCAGATCCAAATCCATTCGAGCAATTATGGACCGTATGTTTTATATTGTAAATATTAGTCGGCAAATGCCTTATAAGGTTTCGTGTGGCCCTAGCAGCCTTGAGAGTCTGAGCTGCAAGCGCTGTGAAAGCAGATAGAGCTGGGCGTAGCCATATACGGACAAAGCTTGGAATTGATCAAAAGGCTCCCAGGGCAGGCCTCCATTTGTTTCGATACAGCCCCACCTTGTGTCAGGGTCGCAGCTCTACAGTCATTCTTCATAGACACTCCGTGCTATGTAAGGAGCTTCCTCTGTCCACAACCTTACATGAGAGAATGCGCTTCCATCTCCAACCCCTCTTTTAACCAGTCACGCCCCCAGACTCCTCTCTTGAGAAGTTTCTGCCGCCGTGGCTGACACTGTCACTCGGAAAAGTTGATGTAACTGAACGGCATGGCCCAATTAAAATGACCACCCTCCCCGTCTCATTAATTTCTGTTAAAATTGTCCAGAAGAGACCTGGCAGTCAGCAATATGGACGGGGAGCACATCATGTCCCGATTGTCTGTGTAAGGGAATTCCAGATGGCAATGGGATTGCAACCCTGTCAGCAATGGGATGAAAAGGTCAGCCTGAGGACAGATATGGGAATGCAGCCGGGGTCAAGCAAGGCTGAGAAACTGCGGAAGTAGGTTGGAAATAAGGACTGGGATCGCGGCGGGTAGAGGTTGGAGATACTGAGAGCGGAAATGTGCATTTTAGGCAGGCTTTATAGTTTAGGATTAAAATCAATTCCAGAGTTTGGCATAGACTCCATCAGTGGTAGCATCCCTACCTCTGAGCCAGGGACACACTTCAAGTCCCCCACGCTCCAACAGTGTGTAACGACATCTCTGAACAGATTGGTTAGAAAATACCTAAACGAGGAATACCAGGGGTAGGAGTGGGATACAGGCAATGACCAGAAGCACCATATTAGACACCAGAGCATGGTAGTGGTAGCGGTGAAAGCTGAAGGATGCGAGGGCTGCACTCAGCCTTAAATCTGTTTTTTCTACAGATGCTGCTGGACCTGTTGAGTTTCTCCAGCAATGTCTGTGTTTATTTGAGAGAAAAAAAATCTCTCAAAGCCAAGTTCACTTTGGGTTTACTCAAACAGAACTGAGGAAGGGTCACTGGACCCGAAACATTAACTCTGTTTTCTCCTCCACAGATGCTGCCAGATCAACTTTTGTTACAATAGCAATTCCCAATCAGGATCCACTCCAGTTCGAATCGGTAATCTGTGTGGGACTACTGCCGTTGGGAGACAATCAAACAGATATGTACTCTTACACAAGCTGAAGGAACACTCGAACAAGGGCTAAGTCTCCTATGAACTGTCACTTTGCCCCCTTTGATCCAGCATTTATGTTAATTCTGGATTTATTCTGTTTCCCTTCTAGAGTGGGGGAGGATTTTTTAAAAATCTCCACCAACCGTGATTGTCTGATGACATTCGGAAATATGCCAACCAGAAAACGGTGTGCGGCTATCCGGAATTCGGATGTGACTAATGACATTTCTGCTCAGCAAGTAACATGTATTAAATGTGCATCCCTGTTGAGTCTGTGGACTCAAACTTCCTTTGGTACAGGGTTTGCATGTTCACTTTCACCTTTTACTGTAAGAGTTGGTAAAATGCCAGGTTATGTATTAGATATGTATTTAAATGATTTCTGGTCAACGTGTATGCTTTACTTGTTAAATTAGTGAACGGTGGGAGATGTTTGTCATTTAAATACAAATGTACACTTACCTGGTATTGTGAGTCTGTGGGGAGTTTTCTGTTAAACTAGGGCTTGTGGTATATAAATGGTGTCAGCAGCCACATCTGTGGTTAATAAGTCATTCCCCCTGGATACTATACTTATATCTGATGTTCCCTGTTAGCAAGAAGACCTACCTAACTACATGGCTATTAATTAGTGCTGCCCTCTCAGTCCTATCCCAATCCCCATCTCCAATTCCCTCTTCCCCAAGTCTGCTGGTTCTCATTCTCTTATTCACCATCCCCACTTGGTGTCACTGCTCATCAGCTGAATCTCTTACTCCCCAATTCTCTGGCACTTTTACCAACTGTCTCTCCCTCTCCAACTTTCTCTTCCACCGCCACCATCTCCCTCCATCCCCACGTCATTCTCTCTCATTACTCTCTTTGGCACACACAGACACGCATCTTGGGCCGCACGGTGGCTCAGTGGTTAGTACTGCAGCCTCACGGCGCCAGGGACCTGACTTCAATTCCAGCATCAGCCAACTGTCTGTGCGGAGTTTGCACATTCTCCCATGTCTGCGTGGGTTTCTTCCGGGTGTTCCAGTTTCCTCCTACAGTCCAAAGATATGCAGGCTAGGTGGATCGGCCATGCTAAATTGCCCGTAGTGTTCAGGGGTGTGTGGGTTATAAGGGGATGGGTCTGGGTGGGATGCTGCAAAGGGCGGTGTGGACTTGTTGGGCTGAGGGGCCTGTTTCCACGCTGTAGGAAATTTAATCTAATCTTCGCTCATTCTCTGCCTGACTTTCACACTTTCTTCCCACCCGCTTCGTCTCTATCCTTGGCATTGTCTTTTTCATTCTCTGGAGTCCAAGCCCCTCTCTCGCTTTCATTCCCTGTTCATTCATAGAATCCCTACAGCATGGATGCAGGCCATTCAGCCCATTGAATCCACATTGACCCTCCAAACAGCACAATACCCAGAGCCACACCTCTATCCTATAACTGGAATTCTGCATTTTACAATCCATCAAGCCTAGACATCCCTGGACACTGCAGGGCAATTTAGCTTTGTTATTCCAGCTAACCTGAACATCTTTGTGGCTATGGGAGGAAACCGGAGCATCCAGAAGTAACCCATGCAGACGTGGGGAGAATGTGCAAACTCTACGCAGACATTGAGGGTGGAATTGAACCCTGGCACTGTGAGCCAGTAGTGATAACCATTTAGCCTCTGAGCCATTGTGCTGCTCCAGTTACTCCTCTCTCTTTCACTCTGTGTTTTTCTTTCTCTCTCAGAGATACCCCTGAACCTCTTGTTTTGTCTCGCATCTCCTGCTTTCTTACTTGCTGCATCTCTCCATTCCCTGGGCTCTCATGTTCTCTGTTCCTTTCATCCCCTTGGTTTACATCTCACTCTCTCTCTCTCCCCCAGGTTACTCATACTCTCTCACTCCCAGTCCCTGGCTGTCTGTCACCCCTTGATGTCTGACTCTGTCTTTCACCACCCTCCCACCCCCTAACCTGTCTGCTGGCTTCTCTCAACACTGGCTTCCCTTTGATAATTCAAATGCTTCTGCTTCCACCTTCTGACAGAGTGTTTTCTTCTATCTAGTTAGCCTTATTTTGCTAGAATGAAAGCAAAGCGTAAAATTAATAATTTTCTCTTTCCAAGTCTGCTAGTTCTCATTCTCTTATTCACTATCCCCACTTGGTGTCACTTCATCTGCTGAATCTCTTAATCCCCAATTCTCTGGCACTTTTATCAACTCTCCCTCTCCAACTCTCTCTTCTTAAAAATTAAAAACACAGAAACATCAACAGTTTTGTGTGAGAGAAATTGATTCATCTATATATCAATTGTTTTTGGAGCTTAAAGGTAACAATAAGCTTCTTATGAATAATCCATTAAGCCAGAAGCAGAAAATGTGATTCTGCTGTTCACAATTATTTTAAAGTGCCTTCTCCGTGACTTTCTTTTTACTGCTGTTTTCGGTGACAGTGGCTGGAACACCACCAAGCATCCGGAAGCTTTTTTGGCCAGAGTTGGGGAAAGAGAAACACTGTGGTGACAGATCATAAGTGGAAGTACAGAGTAAACAAGCATCAGTGTGAGGAATGGTAAAGGTGCAAGCAGAAAAGGCAACTGTTGCTTTGACTATGAGACTCCTTCTTCTAAGTAAGATGGAGTGGTATTATTGCCAAGGTATTTATTTGTCTGATATACGCATTGCTATTGGGGACTCAGGAGAGAGTCAATTGCCTATCTGAGTGGAAAATACTTATGGTTGTTTTCCCTCCATCTATTTCCAGGTAAACAATATAATAAAAGCGGTGACAGAGGGAAGGGGATGATGTCTCTCTGTTACTTCTGCAATCTCACAAACTGGTGAGAGTTGGATTTTCACAAATACAGTTTCAGCCGATTTCACATGAAAATTAATGGAATGAGACTAATTCAGTGAAACAGCACAAAGCCAGAGGCCTCTTCCAGATTTTTAGTCCAGGGTGTGAATAATTTTGTAACATTTTTGTGTCAGGTGTTGAGACCTCTGGGTGTAGTGCTGCTATAAGGCCTATTGCTATTTAAAGGAAGTTATGTAACTTGGAGAGGTCTGCAAGGGATACACTACAGCTGGATTATTCAAAAAGTCTCCAATTTGGAACTGAATATCTTGGAGGGCCTCCAAGAAGTTTTTTTTTAATGTGTAGGTGCCAACGAGAAAGATGTGTATGGCTGCATTGCGATCCATGACTGAGCCAGTCAGTCAGCCCGAGGGCAACATATCTTGATCAGGAGGTCATTGGACAACTCTTTTGCCTTTAGAGAAGGAATGGCATTGTGCAGCTGGCAAGAATCGACTGAGATTATCAAAAGCAGAGCAACATCGAACAGACATGGAAACTATGCCAAAACAAGTTGAATGATTTCACCATAACAGAGTAGGCAATTGTGAATATTAAAATACAATATAAAGCTGCTTGTGAGCATCTTGGCAACAATTTAGACCATTGTATAATGTTCTGTAATGCACTTCTTCAAACAACAATGTACGCCTGTTGACTATCATACCAATTTAGGCATATCTCCCTTGTCATAATCTGCACAAATTCCACATGAGAGATTATCTATTGCACAGATTCAGCAGCGGCAACTTCTACTTTACTGTTGCTCCTTCTTAATATTGGGTGATGGCAGCTTCCTGCTGTGGGATGTCCAGATACTGCTGTTACTAATGAAGATTGTATGCATCTCTGAAGGAGAACACAGCTTCGATGGAAAGCAGGCTTACTACTCACAGTGTCGGAACTACAGTACTGGATTTGACATGGTTGAGGAAAGTAGCAGAGAACTAAATTTGGGTGAAATGACAAGTTCATTTAATTCTCTATCTCTCACTCCCAATTCAAGTACTTTTTGTTGGATATTAAAATACTGATCATTTTCTATGAAAAAAAGCACATAGTTTTATTAGTCAGGAGCACTTCTTAAAGTAAATAGCTGTTATGATTGCTCATCTTGATGGATTGACACATCTAGCTGACATTAGAACTTCCACAAAATTAAAAAAAAATACTTTACCTGTCATCCTGCAAGACTTGACATGCTGGAGCTTAGTGTTTCCCACCTTGATTATAACAGGGCTTCGGTTAAGTAAAGACAATAAGAAGGTATTTTGGAACATAGGAGATCATGAGAAGGACATGCAGGAAGAGGAAGAAGTTCTGTCATGAAGGTGGTAGCACATTCCTCCATTAACTTCATTTGCAGTCAGCTGAGATCTGTGCCTTTGCTTTCAAGAAGAATATTTTGCAGAAGAAGGATAGACTGTTGCAGTCATTAGATGATGTGTGCGACAGTTTCTTCGAGGTGGTGACAAATGTAGAGGGGCCTCATGTGTGAAGTTATAATGCTCAAAGTTGAAAGTGCACTGATATATTTGGAGCAGTTTTCTGTGTAACTCCTCATTCCTAAGGCTGTGTTGTCAGTCTTTGCTCCCTTGTTAAATGTCCAGTCCTTTGTGATGCATGCATCTTGTTTCATTGTTGACCCTTTGATGTAATAGGGTCTGTCATGAGGTGCAGTAACTTTATCTATGGTCAAGAATTTCAGACAGGACAAGGTAGTGGATGTTGATCTTCTTACTAATTGTGAGATCTTTCTCAGTCTCATCTCCACAACCATCACTGGTTGCACAAGAGCCTGAATACAAGCAGTCATGGAAGTGAACCTTCAAGCTAGCTCATCCTGCGGGCAAGTTCACACAGATCAAGACGTACCTCATATTCCAAATCAGCTGCCATCGTCCTTCTTGGTTTATGCCTCTAAAAAATTATTGATAGAAATAATGAGATGGGCTAATTCTGCAGAAAAGACATTTAAAGAAGTGTGAAGGTGAGTATAGTTATATCAGCAGCAAGGTGGAAATCTGCTTTATTTATACTTCGTGCCATATGTTCTCAATATTGATGGAAGGTTAAGATTTTGACATAGGTGCATTGTTAATGAAAGGGATTGTTGTGTGTCAAGTTTATTGGTGTATCTTTAGCGCAGACTAAGATTGAGAGAGAGACAGAGAGAGAGATGAATGGATGGTCTGGGAGACATTTTCAATTTGATACCGAGATGTAAAATTGATGTTGTGAAACAGATACTTGTTATAGAAATCACCCAGTATTCATTTACATCAATTACATTGGCATGTTAATTCAGAAGAAAGTTCTAACAATTATGTTTCCCTCGATATTTTGGCCAGAATCGGCCCAACATTTCTCTGCATAGTCATTATTCTAATTCTGGAAAATCTTCATGTTCTAACTACGCTTCCTGCTCTGGTCCTCTGGCATGGGGGCCCTTGTCAATTCCAGGGCCATAGAGGACACAGCGAGTCATCACAATCCCATTGTACCTGTCCCACACTGCACTGCAGAATACTATTGGAGTAATCTAAACAACTGAAGTAATGATTGCAGCTCTTGACAACCACCCCAGTGCTGGTGTAAGTTTCAATAAGTCTCCATGTTGCACTTTTATTTGGAGCTTTATAGACCAATAAAAGACAAATGTGACAGTATTGGACAATCAAGGTAGCCGAACAGCTAATTCATTGAACTTTGCCACCCTTCAAACCACTATCAAATAATGGACTATGTTGATGTAGATATTTTGTCAACTGCCAGAGAAACTCCTTTTCTGTAAATATTTGAAATTCAGCTGGTCACTACAGTAAAGGCATGTGATTTTGAGTGCACACTGGCAACAGATGCCCACTTGGTGTCCACCATCCCCAGACACTGACTGGTTGCTCACTTTCCTCAGACCCTCACTCATGCACACTGTTCTTAGACATCCACTGGTAGCACACTGTGGCCAGAGTGTCACTCAATGAATCACTGGTAGCACACTGTGGCCAGAGTGTCACTCAATGAATAATATTCCCTAACACTCAGTGCACGCTGTCCATACACTATCACCTGACCACCTGGTGTACGGTGGCCATAAACGTTCACTTGATGCACACTGTGCAAAGAAGCTCACTTATTGCACATTGTTCAGAATGCTTATTGAGTGCTCACTTTCTCCAGACAGTCACTTGTTGCACAGTGTTCCCAATGCATGAGAACACACTTTTTCCCTCGTTGGAACTATAAAGACTGCACCTGTCTGTGATTGTAGACTAAATTGGAAAACAAATTGCTTTAAAACCAGAGATTACAGAAGAAATTGCTTCACTTTTAAAAAAGCTAGTTACTGAAATTCATTGTAAGATGTGCTTACACTCTTGCTTTGCAATCAGTGGAGAAAGGTGTTAAAGGAGAGTGCACAGCTTCAAGATGTGTGTGTACAAGTAAGATTCAGCCCGCAGCAGGTGATTGATTGGTTTGGGAAGTCATGGATGCCTGACTACAAATCTTGAGTTTCCTGGGTCGCTGAACACCTAGTGAGTATGAGTGATGCAGTGAAGAATCTTTGGATCTTTGCTGTAAAAATATCTGCAGTCCAAAGAAAGCTGACTGTGTGTTTCCACTAAATGCTATAAGCCGATGCCTTTGACCAATAAGTCAGAGACTTTACAATTTGTGAAGAAGTTGCTCAGTATCCCTTGTGAGGAAGTGGGGGGAACCAGAAGGAACAGATCAGCGAACTGAAGGGCTGGGAAATAAAAGGAACTCACTCCATCAAATCCTGAGGATTGGTGCTAAGACCATTTCCCCCAGTTACTTTTCCCTCCATCCATAAAACTAATTTTACTTTTGTAGTATAAACCAAAGAATTGCAGATTTTGAAGACCTGACCAAACAAATTTCTGGAGAAACTCAGCAGTTCTGGCAACATCCATGGGAAGTAATCAGAGTTAATGTTTCAAGACCAGTGACTCTTCATCAGAACTTTTTTTTGTCTGTCAGTATCTGTATGTGTGCATAGAGGGAGGATGAGTTAGAAAGGAATTAGTTTTAATTCGTAGAATTTTACGTCAATAGTTCATAGTTACTTCTCAGTGGTCAGAATCTATTTATTTGTAATAAATAATGGTTCTTGTTAAGTAACAGACACCTGATCTGTGTTTGCTGTTAACCTCGGTCAATCTGACAGGTAAATTGAGGACTTTGCGATCATTGGTTAAAAAAAACTTTGTGGAGCTAGATTTCCAGCATCCAAAACTGAGTTACACTGCCCTCTAGTCAGTCTGCACATGCTGTCCCTGTGCACTTACTGGATGGTCAGTGCCCCCGGACGCTTGCTGGGAGCACACCATTCCTGTGCTTGAGCTGGAGGCATGTTGTCCCCATGCACTCATTGGAGACATGCTGTCCCCAGACCTTCACTGGGGGAATGTTGTCCCTTTGCACTCACTGTCTTCAAACAGTCAATTAGTGGACACTGTCCCTGATTACTCATTTAATGCATATTGTCCTGGAGACTCATTGGACGCCAGTTGTCCCTAGATAGTCACTCGGTGTTCACAGTGCCTTTCCCTTTTTCTTGGCATGCTGCATCAATTTTCATATTGTGTGATACATGCTGCCTGAATTTATTTCGTCAATACTATTTTTTCATCTTTAAGTACCACAATAACTCTGTATATGCTGCAATTATCAAGGTACTATTTTATCATGATATAATTTTAGACCTATCTTGTTTCATCTCTGATAAGCTTAGTATGTTAATCACTAACAATGCATTTCCGAGCTTGTCATCTAGCGGATTGTATAAGCATCCTCATTTACCAAGCCTTCACAGCTGCCTGTAAATGAAATGGTTTAGTATATATATATGAAATAGATGTACCCAAGGCACTGAATTCATCTGTACTAGGACCTGGTCCCCTACTGAAGCTGGAATTTGCTAGAAATCTGCACCGTTAATTGCTTCTAGGGAATATCCATGTGAATGACTCAGACCGTGATGTCCACCATGCAAATTATCCCTTTGACCATGAATTTTGCAGAAACAATTTCACAATATGTCACATATCACTTCTGCTTCCATCAGTCCCTCTCATCTGAGAGGTATGCCCAGTTCTCTGAGTGACACCTCTCTGACTGCTGCTGAGCTCATTCTAACACAAAGCAGAGTGGTCACCCAACAGTGTTGCATTTTGTTGTTCAAAATAGCCTCCCTTAAACAGCTCTTTTCAATGAACTCTGTTCAATTTTGCTTCAGCTAAATAAATTGAAAATTTTTCAGACAAACAAGGTAGTGTCCTACTAAATGGAATGGATTTTCATAAAACTATTTACTATTGATGATGATTCATTGGTCTCTGATTCCTTAACATAGCAATTGCTAATTTTAACTCTGCGTATCAATTTGAGCCAGTGTTTCTTTCAGAATTTGTATAAAATGGAGTTCAATTTGACACTTTTTTATTTGTCTGTAGTGTGTGCAATTGCTCGCAAAGCCAGCATTTATTGTTCATCCCTGTTGCTTTTGAACTGCCTCCTTGAATTCTTACAGTCCTTGTGTTACAGGTGTAGTGATTATAATGAGGTTAACCAGCCAGACGTCATAGAATATGTGCTCCCTGATTGGAACTGTTAATCTGGTCCAATCAGGGAGCCCTGGCTAATAGATTAAAAGAGACATATCAGAGATTCTGACACCAGGTTCTCTGATAAAGCTATGCCAGAGTCAAGGTCTTTCCATGTGTAAATAAATGATGACTTAGTGACAGGATACTTGCTTCTGTGGAGTTATTTCAGTGGTGATGAAGGTAAAGCATGTTCCTGAATAAACTTGCTCACAACAATTTGAATTGGGGTAAACATTTTTTTGCACAATGCCATCATTTGGGAAGCTTATCTCATTTGAACATGCTGTCATAGATGGGTCCAGTATGTGGAACAAATGTGTTGTTTTTGGGCAAGTGACATTGGAGCAGATGAAAAGCAATGAATAATTCTCCTGACAACCTGTGGACTTGCGTCTTTTTCTGTTATTAGGACAAAAAGTAGAGACAAAAATCAGAAAGCCAGACAACAAAGGAATCACCAAACCGGTCCAGACTGTAAAATGAGCAGCGCCAGATGTACCAATTTTGAAACATGATGAGTCACTTTGCCTTTGTATATGCATTGGCACCTTTGCCAAAGGAGGAAAGGAGTGAATTTCTACCAGAGCATTCCTGGCACAACAGATGAGCTCCCATGTGTTTCACGCCACACATATTGGATGCCAAGTTGGAGTAATCTGATCCAGTGATAAAATGCCCAGGAAGTTCTCCAAAAGAAAGCATTGGCCTATGTTCTCAGGCTCAGAGGGACTGGGATGTTGTAGCTGTATCAAGGTCAGGCAAATGGACCTCATAGAATGAGTTCCTTGATTGGAGCTGTTAAGCTGGTCTAATCAAGAAGCCCTAGCTGACAGATGAAAAACGGAGTGTCAGACATCCTGTTCACTTTGAGAGCTGGCTCTGATGTTGTGTAAACAAAGGATGACTTGGTGATGGGAGACCAGCCTCTGTGGAGTTATTTCTATAGGTACATTTACAATGCTCTTAGGTTCGTAGTTCCAGGATTTTAATCCAGCAACAGGAAAGGAATAGTGCTTCTAATTTCAAGCCAGGATGGGTTTCTGAGCTCATCTACACTCCAATTAACCCTTTTGGAGCTTGATAAAAGCCAGCATTCAATAGTTGTCTGTGTCACATCCACTGAAGGCAGGTAAGGACCATGTTAGGTGCAAGTCACGTAGCTCAGAAAAGTTTGAAAAGGGAAATGCTTATAAATTAAATTTGCAACTGCCCATTACAAATCAGATGAGGAACCAACATTAAGAACTTTGCCAATTCATGGTTATCACCTTCATAGCCTTGCTTCAGCTTCAGCACTTGAACACCATGAAGGCTGCAGCTAGAAGTGAGTGTTCCACCCTCAAAAATCAAGACCATTGGCGTTCAGGGGCTGCAGTCCACAAAGGATGTTAGAGCACAGGCCATTAGAAGGCTGGAAGAAATGGACAAGAGGCAAAATGGATAAGGTGATGGCATTGTAGGATCCACATGTAGAGGTGAGGAAACCAGAATGTGAATAAGAAGATCTCCAAAAGAAGACTGCAACACTTTAGGCAGCTGGTCACAAACACCTGTTCTTGTCAATGTGGACCTCAGCAGTAACTTACACCTGGCTGCACATCAAAGTATCACCAAAGTCACAGAGGCCACCTCTACTTACATGACGCAATGCATCAGATTCACAAGGGATAAGCCATTGCAATTGCAGAAGGCTTGCTTGGACCAGTCGGGTGGTACCCTGCGATAAGAATCTCCTGTCAGTACAATGGTCTGCTGTACTTTCCAAAACTTGGTCCTCAAGAAGGGTGTGGAACTTGAGAAAGGAGATAGGCTGGAAGAGAAGAGCTCATTGAGAGAAGGACAGAAGATGGGAGAAGAGAGGGAATTGGAGGCAGAGGCAAGTGACGCTTAGTTAACTGGTATCCTTGCTGCTTGATGAGGTAGCCTCCTACTGCCACCTTCTGTGAAGAGGGCTTCTGCCAGGTCTCTGGCTCCCCTGCGTCATCACAAGTCCCTCTGATGCAATGACAGGCTTTGGAACCAATTTCCTCCCTGAGGATAACTGTCAACCTGTAACCTCAATGGTAGCTGTTTGAACCACACCTCCATTCCTGCCTGCCAGCTTTAATTGGGCAAAAAATCTGACTCCATATCAATGTATAACTCACCATTGGGAAATTCCAAATTTCAGTTCATTTCCACTGGTATTTCTGACAAAAAACCAGTTCTAACTCCAGTTTCCCAACTCTGTAGTGAAAATCTAGCCTCTGGTCTGTGCTTTTAGGTAGCCTAAACAACCCTACAGCACTATTTTGAAGAGCAGATATATGTCCTGGCCTATATTTAACTCTCATTCAAGACCATACACTAGAACAGTTGCTACATTTTTAAAAACTGATTGTAAAACACCTCAGGACATCATGACGTTATGAAACCCATTATGTAAGTGTGTTTCTTTCAGTTCAGCATCATAGAACATAGAACATAGAACGTTACAGCACAGTACAGGCCCTTCGGCCCTCGATGTTGTGCCGACCTGTCATACCGATCTCAAGCCCATCTAACCTACACTATTCCATGTACATCCATATGCTTATCCAATGACGACTTAAATGTATACTATCTCCTAGACTTGATATTTTGCTATTTCAATACAATTTGGAATTTATTTTGTTACTTTGTATATTTTGTCCATTTTCACATTTTATATTTGTGTAAACTTTTATGCACCACTTTTCTATTTCTTCACACATGTTGTGTAACTGATTCTATCATTTGTAATTTCTGTGAGCGGCTGTCTACTTTGACTCCAGTTCTGGTTTTGAATGGAATTGAGTTGACACTGAGTCTTGGAATCTGGGATGGTGACACAGTGGCCATGTACTAGATTAGTAATTTAGCAATCCAGACTAATTCAGGAAAGATAGGTTTAAATTCCATAACAGCAGCTACTGGAATTTAATTAAGTTAATACATTTGGCATTTAAGGCTCGTTTCGATAATGGTGACCACAGGGCTCTTGTAGTGCAGCCTCTACCTCTGAATTAGGAGACCTGGGTTCAAGTCCCATCTGACCCTGAGGTGTCTAACAACATCTCTGAAGAGGTTGATCATTTTTTAAAAAACAAAAAAGTGGTGATCATGATAGCTGTTCTCATTTGCTATAAAAACACATCTGGTCCATTCATGTCCTTTAGTGAAGGAAATCTGCTGATCTGACCTACATGTGGCTTCAGAGCAACATCAATAAGTTGACTCTTAACAACCCACTGAAAAAGTCTAGCAAGCCATTCAGTTTAAGGGCAACAAGTGCTGACCTTGCCACTAATGCTCAGATCTTGGTCATGAATAAAAAGAAACAAAATTCCTTCCAGTCTTCACTAACTTTAGTATAACATTTCTGTCTTTTTGTGGTATTTCATTCTTCACTCCTCCACCCTTTTCCAAGCTCATCTCATCCATGAAACCAAGGTGATTCCTCCTCCACATAATTCCTGACCACTCAGTTCTCCTTTATGACCCGCATGCAAGCAATTGTTTCTAAGTCCTTTCTTTCCTTGTACACTTTGTGTGGTTGTGTGTCTCATGCACTATCTCTCCTCATGCTCCTGATTTTATTTTGCAGTAAGAAAACCATGCCTTCCTCCAATGTCTCTCCTTTAACTCAGGAAAATATGGCCCATCTCATGTCCTTCTATTCCTGCCTTTTAAATGTGACATCAAAAATCAATCTTCATCTGTCCATTACACCATATCAGTCCTTGACCCTCTCCTCTGCTTATCTAATTGCTGCCTCTTCGTAATGTCAACTATTAGCATAGGTTCAGTTTTCAAACGCACACTGCTAATATTCATCACCATCTCTAATCTATAAACCTGAGCACAATAATATTTTCAAGTGTATATCTCGCAACCAACATATCATTATCACATTGGCAGACTGAAAGGCCTTGCTGTGCTGAAATTAACTGCTATCTTGCTGACATAATAACAGTATGTGCACTATAAAAGTACTTAATTAGCTGTAAGAAATCCTGGAACATCCTAAGTATGGTACTATACAAATGCAGAGCATTCTTTTTTTTATTTCTCTCAAACTCTTAACTTCATCATTGCCACCAGACTATTCAGCCTGGTTATGGGTCCAAGAGTGGCTTATTTAAATCCCAGAGTTCATTCTGTCATACTATTAAACCATGAGTGATCTTAACATCCATTCACCCACCTTTTTGCCAGATCACTTGATACCCAGCCTAATACATCATTCTCAGACTTCAGAATTTCAATAAACATTAAATTCAGTTTCCACCAACTCCACATCAGGAAGGCTGAAATATTGAGCTCCATTTTCTTAAATTTTGGCTGTGTCAATGTCAAGATCACGGAATACTTTGATCCATGTGTGCTGACAACTTTTGTCATATAATTCTTCAATGCTCACATCATTAAGTATACACTTCATCTCGATGGCACTGCTCTCATGCTACCCTGCAATCAGCAGTAGCAGAAATTCTTACCAATTTCAAAACCTTACAGTGTTCACATCACCTGTGCCATATTTAAATCCCAGCTGTGCACCATTTCAAATGCCGCCAGCTGGTTTGAAGGGTCCACATGGATCAACACAGTGTTCACATATTCCAATGATACCTTCAGTGGATGGAATTTGCAGATGACCATTGCCCATGGAGTGTGCCCTGACATGTCAGGAAATACTGGCCAAAGTGAATGTCTAGAGAAAACAATGGTAAGCTGCAGCTGCGAGGATACTCTTCTCATTTTCAAATGGGAACTGGTGTCGTTTACTTTCTTTCCACAACAGCAAACTGCATATAAATGAGATGAGCTTATATAATAATGAAATGGTATTGCATGAAATACACTGTTAAGCAATATTCTCAGCTAGCTGTTAAGCCCTTAAATGGAAAAATTGGTCCTTTTTTTCTTGACAGACAACAATCTAATTTTTCATTCACACCATTTTTCCTAACTTTCTGACCACTGCCTGCCTCATTCAGAGCTGGAGAAAGTCCTGCCCATTGTCTTTGACACAGTGTTAAATTCTGATCACTTGCTCAAAAGCTACATATGTCGAAGTTGATAAAGGAACTGAAAACGTTGGAAATATTCAGCAGGTTGGGCAACATCTGTGGAGAGGGAATAGTTAATGTTTCAGATCTGGCCAACCCAGCTCAAATCTGTGAAAGTGACTGTTCTTGGTATCAATGAATACGACTCAAGGAGACCTTATAAAACTAAAGCCAGTAGGAAATGGGGAAAGATCTCCACTGGTTGGAATTATACTGAGATAAAGGAGCATGGTTGAATTGTGTTTGATGAAAGACAATCATGTCAGACCAAAGACATCACTTTGAGAGTTTCTCAGGGTAGTGTCCTCGGCCGAACAATTTTCAGCAGCTTCATCATTAATCTTTCCTCCAAGATAAGGTCAGAAGTGACCATGTTTGCTGACAATAGCACAATATTCAATACCATTTGCAAAACTTCTCAGTAACTGAAGTTGTCCATGTCTAATTAGAGGAAGACCTGGACAGCTTTAGGCTTGATAAGTAACAAGTACCAATTGAAACAAACAAGAATCAGGCAATGACCACTCAATTAAAATTAAATGCTGACGGTTGGTGGGTAAGAAAGTCTTCATGTTTTTGTGCAAATCCAACTTTGTTTGTAGTTAGAATTGAATTTCTAATATTCACTTAAATTCTAAAGTTCTCAGCCCTAAGCAGGGTTTTAACCGGGTTTCCACTAGAAGAGCAGTTGTGTTTAGTTAAGAAACAGCTAAAACCAGTTCCTTTGTAACTGCATCAGATACAGCTTTTGAGTTAGGAGCATATAAAAAGCCAACGTATTGTGATGGCACAGCAGCAGACCATTTGACTTATCATATTTGCATGGCTGTCCAAATGAATGTCATGATGAGGTGCAATTCTCCTGCCTTATTTCCGTACCCTTGCACGTTGCTTCTATTTAAGTAATCTTTCAATACTCTTTTGAATGCCTCAATTGAAACTGCATCTTCTAAGCACTTCCAAGCACTGCATTTCTAGACCTAAACCGCTTGTGTCAATTTTTCTCACATCATATTTATTTATTTTGCAATTCACAGTAAATCTCATTCTTGATCCTTTTTGCAAGTATGAATAATTTCTCCCTATCCATTCCATGCAGTTCCCTTAATATGTTGAAGACTTCCATCATGTTTTCTCTTAGCCTTTGTGTCTCCAAGGAAACTGGTCTCAATTTCTCACCTCAAAACTGAGATTTCTTATCCCTGGAACAATACCTGTAAATTTCTCTCTAATACATTCACATCTTTCCTATAGTGTGGCACCCAAGAACTGGACACAATATTCCATCCTAAGCAAGTCGTTGTATACAAGTTCAGTATAACCTCCTTGGTGTTGTGCAATATGCCCCTATTAAAAAAGCCCTGGATACTGTATGCTTTATTAGCTATCCCCTCTATTTGCCACCTCCATCTGTACACATACACACCTTAGATTTTTAGTTCCTGCATCCCCTTTTGAATTGTATCCCTTATTTTATATTGTCTGTCCATGTCATTCCTACTAACTTGTATCACTTCACCGTTCTCCACATTGACTTTCATCTGACAGCTATTCACTCCGCCAATCTCTGAATCTCCTTTTGAAGTTCAGCACAACTCATAACTTTTCCAAGTTTCATATAATCTACATGTTTTGCCTTAAAACCATTTTTGAACAACAGCATGTTGTTTGCAATCCTTCAGTCTTTCTTGTTCTTTTCTTTATTTCTTTTCAGCCTTAGGGAATTGGAAGTTAAGGCATTTCAGTAGAAGAAACCAGTTATTTGGCGAGTATCTGGGAAGTGACTAAAGTTTATTCTATCATTCCAAAGATTTAAATTAGTACAGCATCTGACTATATAAACAAGACATAATTGAATAAAGTAGTTAATTAGAATTCATTTAGGATGGGTGATGTGTCTTGGTTGCACCATATGGAAGTTCCTTGATGCCAGTGAGATCCAAAGGAAACTCATTTGCAGTTAGTGTTTGAAGTCTGAACAGCTTTGGCTCAGAGTTTATGAGCTGGAGGTGAACTCTGGACATTGGACTGCATCAGGGAATGGGAAAGAGATTCCTCGTACCACTAAGCAGTCACATCTCTGACAATAGGTCTTCCGATTTGGTCAGTGTTCAGTGACAGGAGTGTGTGATCATGAGTGAGGCAGTTAAGGGGGCACAGATGGCACAAGCCTCAGCCTTTGCAATTGTCCATATTATTGAGGCTATTTTACTTTATCAGTGGGTGAGAATGGGGACTGTAGAGTAGGTGAGTCTTTTTCAGGCTGGCAGGATGTTATGAGTGGTGTGCCACAGGAATCAGTGGTGAGATCTCAACTCTTTGCAATTTATATAAATGATTTGGATGAAAGGATTGAAAGCATAGTAGCTAAATTTGCTGACGGTGCAAGATAAGTAGCAAAGTGAGTTATGAATAAGATATTAGGAGCCTACAAAGAGATATGGATAGGTTAAGTGAGTTGGCAAAGACCTGGAAATGAAGAACAGTGTGGAAAAGTTTAAAATTGTCATTTTTGACCGAATGAATTAAAAAAGCATATTATCTAAATGGTGTGAGAATGCAGACTTCTAAGATGCAGAGAGATTTGGGTTTCCTAGTGCATGAATCAAAGAAGGTTAGCATGCAGATACAGCAAGTAATTAAGAAACCTACTAGAATGTTATGGGTCATTGTGAGAGAAATTGAATGCAGGAGCAGAGTGGTTATGCCTCTGTAATGCAGGGTAATGGTAAGATCATATCTAGAGTGCTATGTACAGTACTAATCGCCTTACTTGTAGAAGGATATTAATTTATTGGAAAAAGGTCACTGAAAGTTTATGAGATAAATACCCAGAATGACTGAATTGTTTATGAAGAAAGGCTAGACAGGCTAGGTGTGTAACCTCTGGAGTTTAGAAGAGTTAGAAGCGACAAAATTGAAATATACAAGATTCTGAGGGAACTTGACTGAGTGAATGTTGAAAGTATGTTTCCTCTTGTGGCAGAATCTAGAACTTGGGGTCATAGTTTAAAAATAAGGGGGGCACCCATTTAAAACACAGATGAGGAAACATTTTTTTCTTTCAGAGGATTGCAAGTCTTTGGAATTCCCTTCCTCAAAAGCCAGTGGATGCAGAATCTTTAAGTACTTTTTTGAGGCAGAGGTAGATAGATTCCTGATTGCCAAGGGGATGAAAGATTATTGGGGATATGCAAAAATGTAGAATTGATGTCAAAATCAGATTAGCTATGATCCTATTCAATTCAATGGCAGAACAGTCTCAAAGGGCTGATGGTCTGCACTTGTTCCTTATTCATGCGTTTGTAAATTAAGAAGCAGAAATACAAAGGTCATAATCTCTGGATTATTAAATGCACAATGTAAATTGGCATAATCCAAATCAGATTGGAGAAATAAATGTGTGACTCAAAGATCTGTGTCGTGAATTGGTTTCTGGGTTGTGGGATAATGACACCAGTACGGAGAAATCTGTATAATGGCATTTTTGTACCATTGGAATGGCCTGATCTGTGTTTGGTCAATGTTCTCATTACACACATAACTAGAAAAGTAGACAGAATTTTAAAATAATCAATAGGATCAAAGGATCAAATTTGGGGATATTTGATAAATCAAAGAGTAGAAATAGGGTAAAAGAACAAGGCATTAATGCAGGAAATTATAAATAGACTGTGACAGGATATGATAAAAAGAATACAAACCTAATCACAGATCAGGCTAGAGGATTCAAAAAGAATAAAAAGACTACAAATGAATCTAACTAATAAAAACTGAAAAGGATAAAATAAATCAATATTTATTGCAGAAAATAAAAGCTTATGGTATAAGAATAACATATTGGCAGAGATAGAAGATCAGTTCACTCACAGGAAGCAGAAAATTGGCATAAATTGTTTTTTTTCTGAATGGCAAAATAACAAGTGGTGTTTCACAGCGATCAGTGCTGGGACCTTAGTGATTAACAATTTATATAAACAAAGGGACAGAAAATCTGGTTGCCAAATTTTCTGATGCCACAAAGATAGATAGGGAGAGCAAATAGATCTATAAGTTTGGAGAGTAAACAAATCTAATATAAGTATGAATTTTCTCATTTGGCAGGGTGAATGCAGAAAAGCATACTATCTCAATGGTGAGAGAGTGCAGATTTCTGTGATGCCGAGCGATCTGGGTATCTTCATTCATAATTCACAAAGTTAATGTGCATTGCAGCACACAATCAAGAGAGCAAATAAGTGTTTTTTTTTTGCAATAGGATTGAAGTCATACAATGCCAGGTTATAGTGTTTATGTGAAATCACAAGCTTTCAGAACACTACTCCTCCATTAGATGAAGTTGGAGCAGCACATTGAAAGCTTGTGATTTCATATAAACCTGTTGGTGACTTCTGACTAGTCCACCACTGTCCAACACCTGCACCTCCAATTCTTTCCAATAGGAGGTTATACAGTTATACAGGGCACCGGTCTGATCATGTTTGAAGTAATATGTACGATATTTGACACCTTAACTATAAAAGTATGTAAATGTATTGGAAGCAGTTTAAAGAAGACTTACCAGTTATAATATGTGAAAGGTTGTCATAAAAGGGCAACATTAGATAGGCTGGGCTTGACTGAAACATACAAGACTCTGGCAGGATTTGACAAAGCACATGTGGAGAGAAGGTTTTTTTCTCTTATGGGAGCATTTAGAACAAGGGGTAATTTCTTAAAAATAGTGGATTGCTCATTTAGATTAGATCATTTATTTTCTCACACATGACTGAGAGTCTTTGGAATGCTCACCCCAGAAAGGTAGTGGATACATAGTACTTAAATATTTTATGGCAGAGGTGGATAGGTTCTCAATAAGTAAAGGGATGAAAGGTTATTAGGGATAGGCAGGAATGTGAATTTGAGATTATAATAAGATCAACCATGATCTCATTAGATAGTTGGGCATGCATGAAAACTGAATGGCCTACATAGTTCTTGTTTGTATCACAAAAGAAAGACGATTTAATAGTTTCCTCTTGACATTCAATGGTATTATTGTCACTGCACCCCCACTATCAACAACCTAGCAGTTAACATTGATCAGAAACTGCACTGAACTGTATAACCATATGGCTACAAGAGCAGAATAGAGATTGAAAATTTTGAATTGCTCACCTTGCACCTCCCAAAGCTTGTCCATAATGAGATAGAATACTGTCCTTTGCCTGTGAGAGAAATGGAGTGCTACAGGACAGTGGTTAAACTACAGTTAACACTAGTACATGAACTTAGGCACAACAGTTAACACTTGGACAGGAATTTAGTCACAGATGTGATAGCAATAAGGAGAAGTGGTGAGGCGGCAGTGCACAGTATGGGGGATCAGCTTGAGTGAGCAGCAGATAACAATAAGGAGCGATTAAGAACCAGCTAAAACCGGATCCGGGAAACACTTGGGGCTAACTAGGTGAAAGGTGAGGAGTATGTGGCCACAGGCAGCTATGGCACATGCGTAGTAGAGAATAGTAAAAGCCAGAGCTGAACTACAGATGGGGGCGCCCACTTAGGGAGGCCCGAGGGAATACAAACATTGGCGCCTGAATACATAATGAATGAGATGTATAAAAGAAGACTGCAAACTCTGTATCAGGGTCTCTCCGGTTCTTCGGGGGCACCCGACTCTGCAGACTCGCAATAAAAGAACTTGTTTCCACGACTTTGTCTCCAGTAGTTCTGTGATTGTGAGCACGGGTGTTTTGATAAATCTCACACCTGGATGAATGTTGATTAGCCGACTTGAATAGCACTCCACCCACCATTGATGCACAAGGGCAGCAATGTGTACCAAGCAAGATGTATTGCATTGACTCAATGGGCATCCTTCAACAACATCTTCCAAACACGTTATCTCGACCACTGTAATGCGACTGTGCCTTTTAGATAGTTTTGTTCTGTGCCGTTTCTCTTGCAGGGAGATATTGCCACAGTGTATCAGAATGGCTGCTTCAGAAGCAGTGAGTAAACTGCTTTGAGTTCCCTAAGTGTGGTTTCTTAATTTAAAAAAGGAAGCATGAATGGGTGGAGTCAGGCTCACACAGACACCGGGTTTTTAGTTTTGCTTTCAGCTGGGGACTTAGAGCTGGCGGTTGAAGCTCATAGATACAACTATCTCTGTGCTGTAGCAAAACTTGATTTTTCTCTCTGCTACTAGATTGTTTATTTCTGTTTTTGTTTATTCTCCTAAATTGCAAAGGAGACAGCACAAGGAAAATTTGTTTTGCTGGAAGTGCCTTTACCAAGAATGTGTTTATAGAACATTGCAATATTGGATATCGTTCATGATTAGTAGTTAAATAATATTATTTTGTTAAGTACTTCAATACAATTAAAGTTATGCTAATTCTTCTTTCTTTTGTATTTTCATTATGTTGAAAGAATAAAGTATGCTTTGCTTAAAGCTAGTAGTACACCAGTTGAATCACAGTGCCTTACTCTTGCCTCTAAACAAAATAAAATGTTAAGGTCAAGGCTATCTCCTTGATATATTTTGACTTTTTTTTGTCTGGTCCATAACAAATTGGGAACTCTTGTTGGGATCAAAACCTCTAATTTCAGATTGGGTTTAGGATTATTGGACTCAAAGCTGGTGAGTGGTGAGTGTTGGAGTTCTCTTTTTGGGTGTTGTATTTGGTTAGTTTAAATAGGGTGTGCCTTGTGAAAAAAAGGCACTTTGCTAAGACTTTTCTGGGTGTGGAGGAGGTTACTTGGGGTGGTTTATGGAAGGTGAGTAAGGCGAAGTTTTTGGACTTGGCAGACAAGCTGAAGTTGAGGTTGCCTGCGTCCATGAGCAAAGAAAAGATAATTACAGCAGTAGCCTAGCATTTACGATTGTCATTAATGCAGTCAGAATCATTGGAAATAGCTAAAATTCAATTGCAAGTAAAGTTGCTTGAATTAAAGGAAATGGTAAGGGAAGAAAGAATAAGGAATGATTAGACCTAAGAAAGCAAAAGAAGAAAGAATGAATGAGCAGGGAGAAAGAGAGAATTTTTTAATTTTGGAACTGAAAAGTGAAAGTCAACTTATAATGGTGGAGGTAAAAGTAAAAGGTATAGGGAGTGATGCTGGCAGGGATGGAGAGTAAGCCATCGTTGCCAAAGGCCTGGTGAGGATCTTTTAAATGTGTCCAAATATTGCCTAGCTTCAACAGGAAGGACATAGAAGCCTTTCTCACTTCATTTGAGAAAATGGCTAAACAAATGAAATGGCCACTAGCTATGAAGGTATTGTTGATTCGAGCAAAATTGATAGGTAGAGCTAGTGAGATGTTTGCGTCACTATCAGAGGAGGTACCTGCAGAATATGATGACGTGAAGAAAGCCGTCTTAAGTGCATATGAACTAGTGCCAGAAGCCTACAGACGTTTTATCTAAAGAAGGAATCTGGCCAAACGTACATAGAGTTTGAAAGGATAAAACAAAGATGGAATAAAAGTAACTTTGATAGGCAGATAAGGGCACTGCAAATAGATGAGACATATGACACTCTTAGAGACATTGTTATTTTGGACTTCAAAAATTCATTCTCTGAAGTAGTGAGAACCCATGTGGATGAACAGAGAATTAAAACTGCAACATTTGCAGTAGAAATGGCAGATGATTATGAATTAATTCATAAATCAAAGTTTGTTACAGTAAAAACACATGAAATTTTTTATTTCAGAGATAATGGGAACTGCAGATGCTGGAGAATCCAAGATAATAAAGTGTGAAGCTGGATGAACACAGCAGGCCAAGCAGCATCTCAGGAGCACAAAAGCTGACATTTCAGGCCTAGACCTTTCATCAGAAGGGTCTAGGCTCGAAACGTCAGCTTTTGTGCTCCTGAGATGCTGCTTAGCCTACTGTGTTCATCCAGCTTCACACTTTATTATCTTAGATTTTTTATTTCTCTTGCCCAATTTCTATCCCTCACAAATTGAATTTGATGTCAGTTGCCAAAGTAGGACACATGAAGTCACAGTGTTAGTGTTTAAATAAATACTAGGAAAAAAACAGGACAAGCCAGTGGAGTTTGTTCCATTCATAAAGGAGATCGCAGCGGTAGCTATCAACCATGTAGAAGGACAATGACAGCCATACTGCCAAGTTTTGCTCCATAATAATAAATTGTCCTGATATAGCGCTTTATTACAATTCCTTCACAGTCGCTGGTTCAAAGTCCAGAAACTCCACTTCGAACAGCAATGAGGGTGTAGCTACACCACCTGTGTAGCAAAGCTTCAGGAAGGTGACTCATCACTGTCTTCTCTGGGGCAGTTAAGATGGAAATCAAATGCAGGTTGAGCTATTGACTTGCATATCCTAGAAAAGCACATTTTTAAAAAAGTTGTTGCCAGACCTCCCATATGCAGCATTTTATCTTTTAATTTCTGTTCAGTCGCTGTTGAATTCAGCCTTCAGACTGAAGCAGATTGTTTCCAATCCTACGTATCACATTTATATCCTATCTATTTAGAGAGCTACAATATCACTTTCCTCCACACCTGCTCTGCTTTTTCACTTCTAAAATTAGTTTTACAGTACCATTGTGATAACTATTTTAACACTGTCCTTGCTAACTTGTCTTGATTCATAGACTTACACCAGGCTAAAAAGTCCTACTTATCCAACTCTCAAAAGTCCTCCTTATCAATTACCTACACGAGCTTCCTCATGGATTTAATTCAAAATCCTGGTCACCAGCCACGATACCTTGATGTTTTTGTTTTATTTCTACTACTGCTAAGCATCAATCCACCACACTCATCATGTGTTACTTTTTACTATTTAAAAATGAGGGGACGGCATCCCCTTAACTTCGTTCCTCTTGACTTCACCTTTATAGAACAAATCTTCAAATTCCACCTCAATAACATATAGTGCCCTATTGTCATGAAGTCACAGAGATATACAGCACAGAAACAGATACTTTGGTTCAATTTTCCCACGCCAACCAGATATCCTTAATAAGTCTAATCCCATTTGCCACCATTGTCCCCTACCACTCTAAACCTTTCCTATTCATTTACCCATCCAGATGCCTTTTAAATGTTGTGATTGTACCAGCCTCCTCCACTACTTCTGGCATCTCATTCCATCAACACACTACTATCTGCTTGGAAAAGTTGCCCCTTGGGTCTGTTTTAAATCTTTCCCCTCTCACCTTAAACCTATGCTCTCTGATTTTGGACTCCTCCACTCCAGGGAAAAGACCTTGTCTATTTACCATATTCATGCCCCTCATGATTTTATAAACCGCTATAAGGTTACCCCTCAGCCCCTGAAATTCCAGGGAAAATAACTCCAGCCTATTTAGTCTCTCGCTGTAGCTCAAACCCTCCAACGCTGGTAACATCCTTGCAAATCTTTTCTTAACCCATTCAAGTTTCAAAAAGTGGCCCAACCAATGTCCCATACAGCCACAATATGACATCCCAATTCTTATACTCAATGTCCCAACTGCATGAGAAAATGATGAGGGAAGCTTTTAAATGTGTTTTGTTGCAGTTTATTTTAACAAGTATTATGTGAATCCAATATCAAAACCTTTTTATAGCAAGAAAGTCAATGAATGTTGAAATGTGACAATCCATCTGTAACATAGTGAAAATGCTCGCTGGCAGTCGCACCCCAATGGAATTGTGCCTTAAATGGTATAGCAAGAACTATCTATAAAAACAACAGTCTCCGTGAATTAAATATTACCTGATGCAGCAATTGCTGATGAAGCTAAATTTCTGATCATGAGTATCAAGGTGAGGGCAGTTCACACAGAAGTCACTGCTCCTAAGATGCTGCTTGGCCTGCTGTGTTGATCCAGCTCTACACTCTGTTATTACTGAAAATTTTGAACAGGCGGCTCCCTGTTGAAGCCTTGGTTGAAGCTCCTCACTGAGCTCTGTGCTGAGTTAGAGATGCCAGCTTATCTCCGCAGTCACCAAGAACACATTCAGCATTTTCGATTTTGAATAAACTCATCTGGAACCAGGGCCTTATGAAAAACTCACCCAATAATGATGAAACTGCCAAAAGTCACATCGAGTGGATGACCTCCAGTCATGGCGATAGCCACTGGTTTGAGAACCAAAGGCTTCATTCCATTTTCCCATACCCTCCTATTCTCAACTGTATGCTACCAGCTGAACCGGATTCCTTTTGTTGATGGGTGAAAGCTCATGGATTCTCAAATCAATTTCACACTTTCACTTCAAAATGAACATGTAGAATAGTCTTTAAAGTGCCAGCACTATCGGTGACCATCCCCGTATATCCCTTATAAATATTAATCAACCTGTTCAAGTGAGGACTTCTACACTTTATGGTAAGATCCTTGTGAATGTTGCTGAAAAGAGACCTTGGAGTGCAGATTCATGGCTTCTTGAAAGTAGAGTCACAGGTAGACAGTATAGTGAAGAAGGCGTTTGATAGTCTTGCCTTTGTTGGTCAGTGTATTGAGTATAGGAGTTGGGAGGTTATGTTGCAGCTGTACAGCGCATTGGTTAGGCCACTTTTGGAATGTTGTCTTCAATTCTGGTCTCCCTGCTACAGAAAGGACATTGTGAAACTTGAGAGGGTTCAGAACAGATTTATAAGGATGTTGTTAGGGTTGGAGGGATTGAGCTGTAGGGAGAAGCTGAATAGACTAGGGCTATTCTCCCTGGAGTTGAAGGCTGAGGGATGACCTTAAAAGAGGTTTATGAAATCATGAGGGGCGTAGATAGGGTAAATAGATAAGTTCTTTTAACCGGGTAGCGGAGTCCAAAACTAGAAGGCATAGCTTAAAGTGAGAGGGGAAAGATTTAAAAGGGACCTAAGGGATAACTTTTTCCATGCAGAGGGTAATGTGTGTATAGCACAAGATGCCAGAGGAAGTGGTGGAGGCTGGTACAATTACAACATGTAAAAGGTACCGGGATGGGTATATGAATAAAAAGAGTTTAGAGGGATATGGGCCAAATGCTGGCAAATGGGACTAGGATTATTTAGGATATCTGATGGGCATGGATGAGTTGGACAGAAGGGTCTGTTTCCACGCTGTACAATTGTATGACCCTGTGTTATTACACACCTCTGAAGCAGATGGGAGGGGCATGAACCCAGGGGTAAGAACACTACCACCGCACCACAAGAGCCCTTTCACATGTATCCCTTTATATATTCCCTGAGTGCATCAGGTACTCTCACATTACACAGCCTCTTTACCATATTACAACATCCAAAGCGACTTCACGGAGCGTTATTAGCAAAAAATAACTCGGAACCACGTAAGTAGGTATTAGTTTGACCAAGGAGGTAAATCTTCAGAAGTGCACTGAAGAAGCGAGAAGTATGGAGAATACATCAGAGATAATGGGAACTGCAGATGCTGGAGAATTCCAAGATAATAAAATGTGAGGCTGGATGAACACAGCAGGCCAAGCAGCATCTCAGGAGCACAAAAGCTGACGTTTCGGGCCTAGACCCTTCATCAGAGAGGGGGATGGGGAGAGGGAACTGGAATAAATAGTTCGCCCCCCTCCCCCCACTGCACCACACAACCAGCCCAGCTCTTCCCCCCCACCCACTGCATCCCAAAACCAGTCCAACCTGTCTCTGCCTCCCTAACTGGTCCTTCCTCTCACCCATCCCTTCCTCCCACCCCAATCCGCACCCCCATCTACCTACTAACCTCATCCCACCTCCTTGACCTGTCCGTCTTCCCTGGACTGACCTATCCCCTCCCTACCTCCCCACCTATACTCTCTCCACCTATCTTCTTTACTCTCCATCTTCGGTCCGCCTCCCCCTCTCTCCCTATTTATTCCAGTTCCCTCTCCCCATCCACCTCTCTGATGAAGGGTCTAGGCCCGAAACGTCAGCTTTTGTGCTCCTGAGATGCTGCTTGGCCTGCTGTGTTCATCCAGCCTCACATTTTATTATCTTTAAATATGGAGAATACGTCTAGTTACAAACCATTTAATAAGACCCCTACGCCAAGTGATAAAACAAGCTTTTACCGTGCAACAGCACGATAGAGATGTCACAAGAAAAAATTTTTTAAAATGTGTATTGATGTGTTCTGAGAAGGCGTCACCGGACCCGAAACGTTAACTCTGTTTTCTCCTCCACAGATGCTGCCAGACCTGCTGAGCTTTTCCAGCAACTTTGTTTTTGTACCGAGGAAGATTTTTTCACAAAAAGACGATTATTAAAACAAAGGCTTCATCTCATTCTCCCCCGTCACAGATTTAGGAACATCTGATTTACATCTTGTACAGCAGTAAACTTAAAATAATCTAATACTCGCTTGATAAAGTATCTTTTTGCAGTGGAGTTGTAATTACATGTCACTACACTGGAGGGCAGTCAGGCCATGTTTTTGTCACATATATCGCAAGTGGAGTCTCGATAGAAGACGGATTATATACGTTCATATCGAACATGTTAATCAGAAATGCAGATATACTTACTGGATGAACACACCAGAGACACGCGTGATGAACGCTTGATAGTATTCGAGCAGTTCATTCAACAACGCTCTAAAGCAAACGAGTGTCAATACAATGCAGATTTTTAATCCTTTTGTACCTAAATGTCGTTTCTTACTAAAAAGACTAGGCACCTTTAACATTTGGGGACAGTAAATCATGCTGTGTAACAGATAGCCACTATGTTCTTTTTGAATCCACTGTTTCCTATTGCTACGAAAATTACTATTTTGCACATAGTCTGATCATGAAAATCCGGTCGCAATCTTATTTCCACCAATTGCTGTTCAAGATACATTTCAGGGAGTAACTTAAGTTGCAAATGTTTGCTTTGACGTAAAGTCCAATGAAAAGCAGAGCTGCACAAACGGATGAACAAATTTGGAAGATTTAAGCGGAATGATCCTGGGATACCAGGGTTTCATTTAACTGACCTCCTGCTCATTGGCTTCAGTCGCTGTGAATCATTTGGAGGAACTAAGTTGGACACGTACTTTTAGACACACCTAACCAGAAATATAGATGATGGCGCAAAACGCATGGGGAGGGTGGGTGTACTTTGTCTATGCTTCGCACACTTTACCTCTGCATCTACAGCATATTTTCTATTTATTTCAGCTCTAAACAAACTTAGTCATTTGAGAAACTTCATGCTATTGAACTATTAGGTGCAAGTTGTACCATGAATCATGGAATCATTGAGTTATTTAGCATGGAAACAGATCCTTCGGATCAACTAGTCCATGCCGACCAGATGTACTGAACTGACCCAGAGAGGTTTAGAGGGATATGGGACAAATGCTGGAAAATTGGACTAGATTTATTTAGGATGTCTGGTAGGCATGGACGAGTTGGACCGAATGATCTGTGAAACTGCAAACTTAATGAATGCCATTCATCCTGCATGCAGAGCATTCATGTACTTAGAGAAAAGTGAGCCAAATGTAGTCCCTTTCCATGGCGTAAAATTATCACTCACTACCAAAAGAATTTTTGGATTTCCCCCAAAACTCAGTTAACAAGAATTGCAACCCTCAACCATTCTGCAGTGAATTTTTCATATGGACTGCGCCCATCAGGGCAGATGTTATTTTACAACTTGGTCCACGAGATTTTATGAAGTATGTAACCTGTTATTGCATGATTCTTTTCGCAAACTCCGTTACTAAAGGGATTTTCTGCCGCTATATTCACTACTATCATGTTCGTATTTTCTCACATATCTTTAATTGTGGACAAACTCCCCCTTATCATGCATTAGAAACTTAGCCACTGCCCCAATCCAGTCCCTTTATATTTCTCCCTGATTTCATCCACAATCATTTTCTTTTCCTTTAAGCTCCTATTTCACGGTGCAATTAACATTTCTTCAACATAGTCGTTTTTGTGATATTAGATCATGTTAAAGAGATACAATAATACCCACTTTGTATAAACTGTAAATACACTGATTTACTAAAATGAATACTTTTTCTGGTGTTCCATTTCCAGTTGAATTTGAGCCTTTTTCAGATACATCCTACTCAACAGTAAGGGTAAACACGCTTTTCTAATAATGTGGCTTAACTCGAAAATATATAGAATTATTATGCTTTTCATTGACTTTAATATGTTGTCATCAACAAACCCAAAAAACAGATTTCTCAAACTCCTTCACGTTCTTTCATTACTTATTATTTAGCTAATACCGATACAATTTTAACTAATCCATTCCACATTGCATCTACCACCCAACACAACACACCTGAATGCATCTATGACTGGATCATTCAGTACAGTGCCACCAATTTCTCCTTCCAAACCTTAAGTATTATACATAATTTCAAAAACTTTGCTGTTCTATTTGGGACAACTGATTGCATTATGATGTTTAGAGTCGCATTTAAAACACCTACTGACCATTTCCCAGTTCATTATTCTGTTATAGGTCCTTAAATGCTGTTGTATGCCATAACAGCCAAAAGTGTCTATCATCACTCATTTTGTTTATGATCATTCTTTCAAATTGATGTCTGCACCACATAGTTTGGTGGTTTTTAAACATTGCTGCCATTAATTCCATCAGTGTATGTTCCTGCTGAATCTTCCATCAGTGCCACGAGAGTTTCTGGAAATGAATAGAACATTACAGCACAGGACTGATTGGCCCACTGTGCTGTGCTGAACATAACGCCAAATTAAATTAATCCCTTCTGCCTGCCCTTGGTACACATTCCTCTATTCCTTAAATTTTCATCTGCTTATCTAACAGTCCCTTAAATGACCTATCATATCTGCCGCCACCACCAACCTTGGCAGTGTGTTCCAGATTCCTACCACTCTCTGTGTACAAAACTTGCCCCTCACATTTCCCCTGAACTTGCCCCTGGTATTAGACATTTCAACTCTGGGAAAAAGATTCTGACCATCATCCCTATCTATGCATCTCATAATGTTACAGATTTCTAACAAATCTTCCCTCAGCCTCTGCCACTCCAGAGAAAATAACCTGAGTTTTACTAGCCTCTCCTTGTAGCTCATATCCTCTAATCCAGGCAGAATTCTTATAAATGTCTTGTGCATCCTCTCCAAAGCCTCCACATCCTTCACGTAATGTAGCAACCAGAATAATACAATATTCTAAGTGTGGCCTAACCAAAGTCTTATAAAGCTGCAGCATGACATCCCGACTCTTGTACTCAGTTCTCTGGCTAATAAAGGCAAGCATGCCATATGCCTTCTTTATCATTCCATCAATGTATGTGGCCACTTTCAGGGAACTGTGGGGTTCCTCTGTACATTAATGCTACTCAGGGTCCTGCTATTAACTAAGATAACAAAGTATGGAGCTGGATTGACACAGTAGGCCAAGCAGCATCTTTTGTGCTCCTAAGATGCTGCTTGGCCTGCTGTGTTCGCCCAGCTCCACACTTTGTTATCTTGGATTCTCCAGCATCCCATTATCTCCCGCTAATAACAGTATACTTTTCCTTATCATTTGATCTCCCAAAATGCAGCTCCTCACATGTACCCGGATTAAACTCCATCTGCTATATCTCTGCCCATATCTGTGACTGATCTACACCCTACTGCATCCTTTGACAACCTTCTATACAATTCACAACTCCATTAATCTTTGTATCATCTGCAAAGTTATTAACCCATCCATCTACATTTTCATCCAAATCATTTATATATCATAAACAGCAGAGATCATAGTATAAATCCCTCTGGAACATCATTAGTCACGGATCTCCAGCCAGAAAAATACCCTTCCACCACTACCCTCTGCCCTCCATGGGTAAGCTGATTCTAAATCAAAGCAGCCAAGTGGGTCCCATGCATCTTATTTTCTAGATAAGCCTACCATGAAGGACCTTGTTAAAAGTCTTACTAAAATCCCTGTAGACAACATCCACTTCTCCACTCTCATCAATCACCTTTGTCACTTCCTCAAAAAATCCAATTAAGTTGGTTAGACATGATCTGCCCTACATAAAGCCACGATGACTGTCTGTAATTAGGCCATGCTTTTCAAAGTGCCTGTAAATCATATCCCTAAGAATTCTCTCCAATAGCTTCCCAACCGCTGAAGTGAGACTCACCAGTCTATAGTTTCTTGGATTATCTCTATTTCCTTGCTTGAACGGAGGAGCAATATCAGCTATTTACCAGTCCTCCGGGGCTTCTACAGTGGCTAGTGAAGATACATAGATCTTGATAAGGGTCCCAGCAATTTCCTCTCTTGTCTCTTTCAATAACTTGGGTTAGATACTATCAGGCCCTGGGAACATATCCAGCTTAAAACTTTAAGGCTTCCAACATTCATCTGGCTTTCTAAATTTGTCAAAGTCTGACTGTGTCTCAACTGGATTCAAAAGCTCATAGAATCCCTACAGTGTGAAGCAGGCCATTCAGCTCATTGAGTCCACATTGACCTCTGAAGAGCATCCCACCCAGACTTGCCATATAAGCTTGCATTTCCCATGGCTAATCCACCTTGCCTGCAAATCCCTGAATGCTATGGACAATTTAGCATGATCAGTCCAACTAACCTGCACACCTTTGAGCTGTAGGAGGAAACGAGAGTACCTGAAGGAAACCCACACAGATGCAAAGAGAATGTACAAACTCCACACTGTCACCCAAGACTAGAATTGAATACGGATCTCTAGTGCTGTGAGGCAGCAATGTTAACCACTGAGCCACTTTGCCACTGTCTGTGTATACATTTTGTCCATCATGTTTAATGCAATTCCAAACTTTCTTATGTGTCCAACTTTTCAGTCGCTATCTCTAAGAATACTTATGACTGAATTTTGCCTCAAGTGGGAAGTGACAGCACCAAGGCTATACTTTGGCTTTTTCTTGATAAGAAGCAACCTGAGTCCACATATTCACTTCATTTGTCCATTGATTTTAAGGATGAGATACACAAAGCATCAATAGAAAATTATATACCCACATTTTGCAATGATTTGAGCAATATGTCCCCAGCGCAACTCAAAGTCTTAGCTTCAAATTTCAGCCATTAAGCAATCATGTTCTGCTACAACTGTATGTAGAATCCAAGCCAGTCAGGGAGCTTGAAATCAATATACGTTTATCTTTTTGTTTGTAATATTCAAGAACACAAGTGCTCCCTAACATATTTGTTTAATCAACTCATAGCCACCATCTTTTTTTGTTTTTTTGTCCTATTAGATAAATACGTAATAAACATAAATTTAACATTGTGATTAAACATGTATTAATATTGAGAAACACAAACAATAGAGGAATTATTATGACTAATAAAGAATAACAGGGAAATCAGGATCTCCATTTGCAGAGAATTCAGACCAAAAGTAAGGGATAAATCAGTACCACCAATAATAAAGGGATCAGAACCACCAATAATGGAATAATCAGAACCTGCAGTAGTGAAGGAATCAAAATCATAAATAGGAATAGTTGTCAATAATAACAGAGAGAACAGAACGTCAATAATAATAGTCTGAACCTCTGATTATTGAAGAAGCAGAATCACCAGTAATAGAGGAATTAGAATAATTAATAATGGAGGAATCAGAATGACCAGTAAAGAATGAATCAGAACCATCAATTACAGAGATATCAGGACATACAACATCTGAGTAATCTCAATAACCAGTAACACGGGAATGAAAGCTTCTCATAGATAAATAAAATGCACCAATATTACAGATATCCAAGTTAGACACAATAGAAGCGACACCAAAAGCGATGAAAGAATGGACAATGTATTCGCGCAAAATCTCCTCAAACGTGTGCTTCACCGCATCTTCACTAGGTGTCATTGTTTCCATCTGCAGCAGAGCTGCCTCTTTTTAAAGTTGTCCTTTTCGATCTTTCTCCCAGATTTAAGCTATTACCCGCGACTTTCAATACTATTTTGCAGCACATTCGCACGCTAAGAAACTTTTAGATTTCAGTGTTGAACAATTAATTTAAGCATCGTGTTTTTATTTGCACAAGGATAAGAAATATCACTGATCAGTTTAGGAGAAACCTGGCGTGTTTTAGTAACTATGAACAAAGCACCTTTTGTTTTACACTTGAGGTACACTTTAGTTCGAATTAAACTTTAGTGGGACTGCAGCCTAAATATATCTGAAACTGTTTGATTCTCTTCAAGGACTTTGTTTCATTTTACTCATTTCTTTATTAATTTATTCCCACAATGCTAACAATAATATCAAATTTCTGAATGTGCTACTTGTTGCTTCAGGCGTCATAACCAGCATAAAACAATAAATGAGCAATAATTATTCCCAGATCACGGAGCAGTCTATCATGTGCACTAAAGGAGTCCAACTGCTACAGCAACATCCAAAAGCTTTTGTCATCTCGTAAACTTGTGCGAAATTTGCAATAAAAGTATTGTCTGTCATATTCCGATAACGTGGCTACGTCGCGGTATTTTCGCAAAGCGTTTAGAAATGTTTTATATACGTAGATAGTTCGAACTAAGAACTGGGGAAGAGACAGAAATCAAAATGAAATAAATGCTTTTTTTTAAACGGGGCGTCACTGTTCCACAAACTGTTCAGTCTAAAACTTTACATTTAGGCTGTCTATCGCATGAATGGCACTGACTGCCTATTCTCTTCCACTGCCACTTGTAGACACTACACTTAAAAGTCTGAGTGTCTGGGACTCCGCCGCCTGATATTTTCGGCAGTGGGACAAGTTGCACATTCTAAAGGCTTTTGTACTAAAAATCTGTAGCTACAAACTCGAAACACCAAAAAGCCACTTCGTACGGTCTGAGCCATGCATTACAGTCACGGGGACGTATATTGAGGGGATGGCTAAATCTTTAGAAAATTGGGCTAGCGTCGAATGTTATTTTGCTATTTTGTGTCAGAAAGTGATCGATCGCCTTGCATACTGCTGTCTTCGCAACCGCCTCGCTGAAAGGACAAACTACACGCATCCACATCGATTTCCTTTCTCTCGCTCTCTCTATTTCTGCGCAGTCAATATTGCTGCTTGTGCAAATGGTTGTTAATAGCACTCTCCCAAACCATCTCGCTGATGTTTATTGACCTTATTTAGTTTCTTTTGATTTAAAAAGGGACTTTTTAAAAAGCAACTATTCACTTTAAAACAAGTTTTCAGTTTCCAACTCAAGATCACGTCAACTTTCAGACGCTCCCTTCGCACATACAAACACACCGTTCGCTAGTTTACAACGCCCGGTCCGAATATACAATTTAAGGTGTTACAGAATAGGCTATTCTCTTTCGCATGGATTAGTCGGCACTTGGAGAGGTGGCTATTTGTGTTAGGCAATGAAAGCAGTACAAGGGGCGTTCCTACTTGAGGACAGGAACACAAGTGCGTTCATACACACACACACACACACACACACACCAGGATCGTTAATGTTTACACAAATGGATCGCCCACAACTGGATGAAAACAAGAATACAAAGTGGAACTCTATCAAAGATTTAATTCTGGTTCCTTCACAGCGAAGCGAAAAGTGCAAAAATCGCTGTTGCAGCTGTTGCTTGTAGGCGCTACATTGCACCGCTCAGACGCTACAGATGCCTTTCACCTTCCCCCCAAAACCAAATCCCTCCAACTTCAAGAAGACCACAACCTGCAACGTAACCTGTATGCCTCTTAAGTCCTTTTGACCTGTACATCCTTTGCCTGCTGTGATCTGCTTTACCGTTCCTAAACAAAGCTTTTCACTGTATTTCGGTACAGGTGACCATAAAATCAAAAATGTTAAAAAAAAGCAGACCCCGGACTCCTTTCTTCTTGATGTGCATTCTTAGCTGCTCCAAGCTCCCCCCCCACCAAAAAAATAAGCCAATTATGCAATGATAATAAATGAAATCGGCACACATTCTCTCTAACAGGTGTATGCATGACACCTTAACGCCGCCAGACTTTGCGAAGGACGAAGGAGTTGGGTCGAGCGAGAGAGGAGTTTTTTCTTGCCTCTGAAGAAAGTTAAACGAATGGGTTTGGCGAAGTGACGGCGGGGGGGGGGGGGGAGAGGAGAGAATAAACTTAAGTTCTTGGGGATTGGGGGTCTGCGCAATCCTTTAAGGCCATCTCCTGACTTTTTTTGGGTTAAAAAAAGAACGTGGTGCGCTGTGTGAATATAGCTGCAGTTCCGAGCTGAGAGGGAGTGAAGTTGGGGTGGGGGGGGGGGGTGCGGGGAGCGAGCGGAGAGTTGGGTGGGAAGGTGGAAAGGGGGATGTGGTTGGTGGATGTGGGCTATTGCTATGGAAATAAGGGGCAGCGCGTGCTCCCGGGGGCCGGCCGGCCGCGGCCGCCGCAGCAGCAGCTGAAAAGCTCCCATTTGTTTGTTTAGGAGCGGGCCGGCACGCGCCGGGCGCACGAATGGAGGGGGGCGACGCGCGTGGAATGTCAATGGGGCGGAGGGGGAGGGAGGCAGAGGGCGCGAGCGAAGGGGCACGGCAGCCAATCGGAACGAAGGGTTGGCAAAGGGAAGGGCGGGGGCGGGGGAGGGGCGTCGTCCGGAGCGTGCGTCCCGAGCGGGGTGGGGGAGGGAAGGCGAGGGAGGCGCGTGTTGAAAAGGGCGAGTGCCTGCAAAGTCTGCAGCAGAACAGCTCCCGGAGAGGTGAGGGTCAGGACCTGCTCCTTGCGGGGAGAGCGCGAGCCCCACGCGAACGCCACGAGCGCTGCACACCGCCAACTGCCAACCGCTATATCTTCCCCACCTTTCCTCATCCTCTCACTCCCCCCACACCCTCCCCCTCCCAATCCCAACGGCCGGTTGCATCTAACACTTTATTCCCTCCATAACACCACTTTCCCATCCCCTCCTCCCCCCCAAAAAATAAACCGGCCTCCTCTAACCCCTCTTTCACCTCCCCCTCCCTCAACCCCCCACCTTCCATTCACCCCCCCACACCAACCTTACCCCGCGGTCCATGGAGCGGACGGCGGCCTCGCAACTCATGCCGTCCTCCTGTCAGTACCTGTTGGAGAGCCGGCCGCTCCCTTACAGCAGCGACGGCGGCTCCCCGGCTTCGTCCCCGGACAGCGGAGGCGGGGGTGGCAGCGCCGCGAACGGCGGCGGCGGGAAAGGCGTCGCCAAGCCGGTGAAGCGGCCGAGGTCGAGCTCGCCCGAGCTGCTGCGCTGCAAGCGTCGCCTGAGCTTCACGGGTCTGGGCTACTCGCTGCCTCAGCAGCAGCCGGCGGCGGTGGCGCGCCGCAACGAGCGCGAGCGGAACCGGGTCAAACTGGTCAACCTGGGCTTCCAGACCCTGCGGCAGCACGTGCCGAACGGCGCCGCCAACAAGAAGATGAGCAAGGTGGAGACGCTGCGCTCCGCCGTCGAGTACATTCGAGCGCTGCAGCAGCTGCTGGACGAGCACGACGCCGTGTCGGCCGCCTTCCAGTGCGGCCTGCCCTCGCCCACCCTGTCGCCCAGCTACTCCACCGACCTCAACTCCATACCCGCGTCGCCGCTCTCCACCTACTCCTCGGATGAAGGAAGTTACGAGGCCCTGAGCCCCGAGGAGCAGGAACTTCTCGACTTCACCAGCTGGTTCGACAGGTACTGAAGCAGGTAAAGACTGATCCTCTCCGCTGCTGGCGGTCAATGCGTTGCATTGCCTTTTTGATCAGGGAGGGAGCTGCACGATCGATCAGTTTTTTTTTCTTTTACGTGTGCATGTTTATAGGTTTTGATAAAGGAGGGAGTTCCAACGATCAGTATTTAAATTTTTACTTTTTAAATTTGCATGTTTATGGGGTTTGATAAGGGAGAGAGCTGCAATAATAGAACATTTCGTTTCTTTCAAGTGTGCGTGTTTATGGAGTTTGATTGGGGGTCGAGTTGCAATGATAAATCAGTTTGTAAGATTCGTTTATGCTGTCTGTGCATCCATGTGTTGAGACTTTTGTTGAGTGACACACCTCTTCCTCGCCTTTCTGTTCCAGATGTTTGAAGGGAAGCCTACCAATACCTCTGCGTCATCATTTCTGTCCAACAGGACATCAAAGCAAAGGAGAGAAGGATGGCGCGTTTCTGTTTACCAAGAGTTTCGTTTCACTGCCAGCCTCCTGAGTGCTGAACATTGGGGACCACAAACTACTCAGGACAACATGTTTTGAAGACGCTTCCAAGAGAAAGCCACGAACAATTATAACTGAAGTGCAATTATGTAAATAGCCCTTCCCAGTTAATGGAGGGCACCGTGGAGAGAGGACTGACAGGGTACAGTCCTTGCGATGCTTGTCTGAAAGGGGGATCCTACATTTTTTGTGTAGCTAATGTAGCTGTTAAAGGGTGTGGTATTAAAAGGGAATATCTTAGTGGCATGAAAGACATCCGTCTGTCACATACTTATATACCCTGTCGCCTTTGGGAGTCAGTTTGTAGAAAACTAACTTTATACTGGGGTTTAGAGTGGAGAAGAAAAAAAAACTTGATGCTTCCGTACTTTGAAATACTTTGTTTCATTCGAATTGATGTAAACATTTCTATTTTGTACCTATTCTTACTACAAGGATTATATGAAGACTTATTTTTGTATATAAGTGAAAGCAGAATAAAATCGAGCAGTCCAACAAAATCAAGACCTTTAACATGACTTACTCTATATCACTGCCACTAGCACAGTGTCAAAGAGTGCAAGAACAAAACAATCCTTTTGTCCATAAAATTAAATATCAGTGTCAATGATGCTTATCTATGGTGTGCCTTGCATTTCATTTATTGTAATCTAGTTCTGCAGTTACCTATGCGACACCACCGCCCCCATCTCCCCCCCGCCCGCCCCGCCATCCTTTCCGGTCTGAGTGAAGGTTGTTTTGATGCATGGGAGAAACACCATGTATGTGCACTTGCTTTGGTTACCTTGTTTGTTTTTACTAAACTTGTACATAAGCAATTTTTTTAAAAAAAGTATATTTTATGTGAAATAGTCTATAAATAAAGATTTTCTATTTATACATTACGTGCTGTTTTTCTTTTGGTATAAATAACACTTGCTGTTGTTTACATTTAAAACTGCACTTTCACTAATGTGTGAAAAAGTTGTCACTGAACCCTCTGTAATGCACTCGTAGGAAGATTACATGGTAGAAAGAAGACGATTTATACAATTTGGTACATGGGAATGGTGCCAAAGGAAACATGACTGGGGAGAAGGAATAAATTAACAGTCATAGTTTGATGATTCTAACGTGATTTGGGGACGTAGTGCAGAGTACAACACCTTACTCCAGGACGTTGATGCCTTGGTCGTTATGCTAAAGTGAGGCCATTAAAAAAGACTTCTAATATAAAATTTGCATAAATGCCAAGTGATCAATATGATTATCACACTGCGGTTTCTTTAAATGTTGCGTAGCTCGCGTATTTGCTATCAGGAGGTAAATGCAACCATGGCAATTGCCTAAACATATGCAAATTGTTGCCTAATTTCGAGTTTGCTTCTTATGTATTCATTGAAAGCATAATCGTTTATATGTAAATTAGATCCATATCTATTCGCCATCGTAATGATAACAACTATGCGTTTCAAATCAGGTCAGATCAATTATTATGGGAAGCTCTATAAAGTTAACACAAGTTATCCTTTCAAATTTCTTGCTTTTGCAATTTGATTCTTACATGTAATGAAGAACAAAAATGGTACAAGTTGGTTTTGAAGTTTATAATTTTGAAAGAGCAGCTTACGTTTTGCGCTTTTGATGGGACGTTTGCTAAACTTCATATACATATTTTTAATCAACCTGCTCTGATGTGCCATGACACACCTCTGGAACAAGTGGTACATGAACCCATATTCCTTAACTTAGAGGTAGGGATATTACCACTGTGCCTTAAGAACCTTGCTAAATTACTAGTACGCTTGTGCATTGTGCCGCAAAACTCACACCTATTCGCCTAATCCAGCTACTTACTGAATCACAATTCTTTCTCATCGCTGACTGCAGTTTGGGAACATTTTGAATAAATTCTTAGCTGTGATGTGAGAATGTGAGCATGTTCACTTAGTTCAGTGGATTAAGTTACACTTAAATAAGTATAGGACAATTGTTAGAGCTCAGCTAGAACATTGTGCACTATTCTGGATGCCACATTACAGGAAGAATGCGAATAATTGGAGACAGAACAAAAGCAGTTTACAAGCATGGTTCCAGGGATGAAGATTACAAGGAGAGATTGAAGAAGTTGGGACTGTTCTTGAAGGGAAGAAAGCTAAGAGAAGATCTGATAGAGGTTTTCAAAATCATGAACCGGCTGGATAAGGTAGACAGGGTAACTTTATTCCCTTCCTAAAAGTAACTGCAAGAGACCATAGATTTAAAGTATCTGCCAAAAGAAGAAGGGGGAAGTGAGGAAAAACTTTTTCATTCATCGAGTATTTAGGACTTGCAATGCGCTGCTTGGAAATGTGGTGGAGGCAGGTTCAACTGAAACGTTCAACAGGGAATTGAACAATTTTTTGGGTAGAGAAGGTATGCAAGGGCATGTGCAGATACAAGAGATTGGCACTAGGTAATGATGCTCCTTTGACGAGTCCATGCAAGCATGATGGGCTTATTCCGCATGGCAGCAATCTTGTGATGCTGAAACTACTGCGCACTCTTGCTTCTTGACAGCAATGTCTTGACTCTTCACTGCCCTTTGAGCAATTAGGGATGGGCAATAAATGCTGCCTAGCCAGCAATGGCCTCATCCCGTGAATGGATAAAGAAAAATAAAATCAATGGATTTGCTTCATGATAGCCAAACTATTTGATTTTGTCTTTAAATAGGGGGAAAATATCTATTCAAGGCTAAAATTCAGTTTGTCATGAAACATCAGAATTTGGTCTACTGTTTTCTTTCTAAAGGTAGCTTCCAGGTGGAGGGTTAGCCAGCATCCGCAGTGAGTTGTAAATAAGTCAGTAAACTGTACACGCTGTTTCAGTTCAAGGCAGTGTGCAGATCGGTGAGAGAAGGAAGATGTGATTTCGATCTCTGCGCAGTGGAAGATTTGCATAACGCACTAATAATTAATTTTCTCTATTTCCTAACGTTTGTGATAAGACAAAGTAAACAGTAATAAATGGCTAAAACCAAATGTTTCCAAGGATTGTCTTAAGTGGGAATTCTGGGGTACGGCTGTTCGTTGGGTCGCCAGAGGCTGCGCGCCGATGCTGAGGACTGTATACCATTACTGACAGCACAAGCAACAATAATTCAACAACTTGTATTCACAAAGAGAAGAAAAATTCCCAAGACGTTTCATAGGAGCGTGATGAATAACGAGAATGGGGAATCCAGATAAATTTCAGAAGGGCCGATGAAATTAGTGCATATGTATTTGGAACTCATCAGCAATGTCAGCAATATTTAGGCAAAAAAAAATCAAATCAAGAGATCACTTGCCCCGATGGAATAGGTAATTCAACTGGACAGAGTAGTGTTCATCTACCAATTGAATTGCAAAGTTCTGTCTAAAACTCTTTTCATTCCACAATGAGGCATAAAGTTTTGCCAACTTGTTCTGATTTCACTATTAAATTAAAATAAAACAAAGACGCCAGAGGCAGAATGACTCATATTTGGTCATCTACAGTATCACAGGGCTGGCAAAATAAAAACAGTGATAGAAATACGATGGCTTTGTTGCGGGGGGAGGGGGTGATAAATGACGGATACCCATGAAGAAGGCTAAACGATGAGAAAACACCATCCTAAACTACTGGTTACAGAAATGTCAGCTTCTTTCCAAAGTGTTTTCTCGGCCCTAATGAATTGCACCCCCGGCACACTTTTTGTTGTAAGACGAGGTCTGACCAAAAAATCTCCAAGACAAAGAAAGAGAGGGAATCAAAAAAAAGGAGGGCTTGGAGGTGCTGATTGTCTAGGACCGTTGCAAATGCTCTTTCATGTCTTTCTTCATATTGTGTGGCATCGTCATTATGATTGTAAATAAACATTGAAGCTCGGCACAGGAACACACACGCAAAGCGCTACTTTCACCGTCACCTGTCGGGGAAGCTCTGGCTGGTCTGGGGACGGAGGGAGGGAGGATGAGGTTCTGTTTCCCTGGGAGCCGTGGCTGGACTCAATGGGGCAGCTGGAGGGCGGCCACGCGTCTGCTGTCACTCAGGCCGCTGCCGGATAGCGCATTGGCCGGCGGCGCACGTCCGCCCGCTCGGCCCCTCCTCCCCCTGGCCACAATGAGCTGTAAGCCGTGATTAATGAGGGCAATTACTCATCGGCTGCCGCAGGACAAACGGACCAGTGATTTCGTCCCACCGGCGTCCCGCGGCGCGCTCCAAAGAATAGGAGGTGTTCGCTGCTTCGCTGCCCTGCACACACACACGCACGCACACACAAATCTCGGTCTTGCTGGGTAGTGCAAGCGCATCTCGGGTTTTGATGTTTACACGGTGTGATTTCCAGGGGTCAAACGCTGTGAACCTTCCTACCGACTCGGGGCCCATTCTCTCCCAGTCTTAGCTCCCTGCCCAGCTCCTTCCACCCCTCAACTTTTAAAATCCGATTGTGGAGCGCGCAACACAGTGCTTGTATGACCATCAATCATTTCCTGGATAATAAAGCCTCCCATATCCATTGTGCGAGCGTTGATTATAGTAATTCTCTCCCTCTCTCTATCCTTTTTTTCTAAACAATAGTCGACAAAGGTCGCTTTCCTGTCAAGGGTGGAGGAGGAGAGTGTGGTGGGACGGGAATCAAAACAAAACGTGCCCGATAACGCTCCTGAAATAGATGATTAGAAAATATAAGGGAACAGGTCGACCAACCTTCCAACACCCTTAGCAACACTGACCTCAGGGTGCGCTACGTTCTTCAGGCACCAATTTAATGGGGCTTGGGGTCACTTTTAGGTCCAACAAGATTATAGACTGCATGCACCTGCCTAATACATTTCTGAATGAAATTCCGACCGTCGGCTAATTCAGGGCAGCTCTCATCCTGCAACTCCCTTTTCAATGCGAACAGGTCATAGAAGTTGGTGCAAATAGCCGGGGAAAGAGCCCTTCCCAAAGCCTTCACTTAAAAAAAACTCATACGCACACAACCACAAATACACATACGCACGCACACATACGCACATATACTCGCACGAATATACATACACACATACCCACACAGAGACATACACATCAATATTAACACATATACACACGGCCAAGTCACTGAGCAGTCAACTTCAATTGTCTCCCCATTGCCCTCGCTGGATACAAGTAAATACGAAACTCTGTAGTCAGCAGAGAGAGGAGATCTATCGCGAATTCCCGGCAGTGGTAACCAGTGTGGAGACGTTGCTGCGTGTTCTAAATAGACGTCTGTCAAAGCTCAGTGCTGTGTGTATGTTGGTTACTGGGCCCTGCAGTGGGTTTTTTTTGAATTGAAAAGGGGATTATGGTAGGGATTTACCACCCCAGGTGCATTCGTCTGGCCATTGGGTATTCTTTGGGACAAGGGGTGTGCGAAAATTTCAGATTACTATTCAGAAGAAGGGTCACACTGTTTTCTTTCGAAAGATGCTGCCGGATCTGCTGAGTTTCTCTAGCAATTTCGGTTCTTTTTAACTTCAGATTAAATAGTGAGGCCAAAGTTCATGATCAGCAAGGACTCCATAGTGATTCTTTTTGATTCTTCTTACGAAAATGTTTTAACGAAGACTATGGTCTGACTTTCCAAACTGTATACCAATATAATTATATCAGCTTCCGGCGTGCCTTTTGGGGGAAATGTGGCGCAGTTCAGCACCTCGCCCTTCCTGGATTCGCACGTCGTAGGTGGTCAATCTTTATGTTAAAAAAATGCTTTCTATCTGGGATTGGAGCAGAGAAGGCTGAGAAGGGACCCGACTGAGGTGAGGCAAACGCATTGTGGATAGAAAACTGTTCCTCTCAGTTGAAGGATCTATAAAAAAGGGGGGACTGGGGGATAACAAGGTAAAACGTTCAGAGTGGATTTAAGGAAAATAATTTTCACCAAACCATGGTGAGAATCTAGAATGTACTGACTGGGAGAGTAGTGGAGGTGGGAAGCTTCACAACATTTCAACAATACTTGGATGAACACTTGTAACATTCAAGGCTTTGGGACAAATGCTGGAAAGTGGGACTCGTTAAATCGGAAGAACTTTATTTATTTATTTTTAAGTTGGTGCAGGCCTGATGGGCGAAAGGGTCGCTTCTACACTGCATGATTCTACGGGCTGTGGTTGAACTGATGCTGAAGCAAGCATTGTGAGCTACGTTCCTCCAGTACCTGACAATGTTTCCTCCTCCCTCCAATTCCGTATGCTTTCATTATTCGTCAAATGAGCATTTAAACATCAACTTCACCAACACGAAACAACGTTGGAAAACTCATTTTGTGGAATTAATCTCTGGGTTTCACTGCCATGTTAGACAAAGATGGGAATTTCTGGACTAATCCGAAGAATATAATAATGTATCATTTGGCACTTTGAGAAAGCCAGACTTCACCAGTAACCCCACTTCAATTACAACGTAACCAGATTCTAAAACAAGCAGCACAGAATACGTGCCTCTGTATAAATCGTAAGGATATAATCCTTATTCCGTTTTGTTAAGTTTATGAAAACAATTTTTAAAAAGACCCCTAGTTCGCTTTTGTAATAAAATGATGCGCGAATAGCCCTGCAATTGGTGTCATTCCATGAAGAAGAGTTACTCTTACGGATAATGTATAAGATTAAAGATTTAGGGTGGATCGTGTTTTCTTTAAATTTGTTCAGCAATATTTATACTGAACACTTTGGACGATCAATCCTATTTTAATCAACTGTTTAACTCTCAATAAATCACCTTCCAAGATTGTAACGAGGATAAAGAATAGAATGTTGATTGATTCAGTGAAGGTTAGCAGCTGTTTCGAATGAATAAAGGCTGAGTGTTGCTTAGAAATGAATGGAGTTTTAAACAATCGTTTCAAAAATGGTTACTTTTTCCTCTTTAGATTGAGTTGAGTCTTCAGTTTCTCTGAGCTGTCATTCAAAGTAGGGAGGTTCCTCATTTCTTCCGATTGGGCAGAATGATCACATAACCCATCAGTCAAATAGGTTGTTCGTAAATATTTTGAATTTTGAGTTCACACTTGTGAGACGACTTGAACCCAGACCGAATACAGCGTGGAGCTCCGGAACACGGCAAATCATGCTTCTGGCTCTGAGCTATGGGTATTGTCACCGCTATGGTCTGCCAAGTGCGTTGCCTCTACACTCTGCAGACAGAATGGTTTCCACAAGATTAATTAATATGAAATTATGACTATTGACAGCACTTTAAAACGAGGGGTTATGAATTCAACTTATTACTAATCAACACTTCAATAAAGTCCTTTAAGTGCCGTTGATTCAATCAAAAGACCAAAGATACAGACGTCCAACCAAAGTCAGCTCGACCTAGTAGTTAAAAAAGTACGATTTTTTGCAGATTATCTGCAAGCATTCTTTAAGCATAACTCGCATTTTATAAATTTGGCGTCTAGTTTTAAAAAATTAAAGTCAGCTTGTTTAACTTGGTGGACTTCAAAATAATAGGGTTCGATTTAAGCCAAAATATTTTAACGTTACCTTCCCAAATGCCAAATTATTTGAACACGGAAATTACAATTGGAAGAAATACCACACACACAAGACCTTTAATTTAAAACCTAATTTGGCTCTGCTTTTCTAATTCTATGACAACTTATATGAAATTTAAAAATGAATCTAATTTAAATATACACGAAAATATAAGTGTTGTTTTGTTTCCTGGCTGTTCATTAAAGGGAAGACTTAAACGACTCAAATCAAATGAAAGCATGCAGTACGACGTCCCCCCCCCCCCCCCCAGATATTAGTTGCCTTTTGAACATCACAGATAATTATTAAATAAATTACAGTTCCGTTATTGTTTCAGAATCTATCTTTTTTTCAAAACACATGGTTTATCTGAAGTTTTCAAACAGTAAAAGATTGCAATGAAACATCTAATGAGAACAAGACACATTAATTGCGTAGTTGACAAGAAAAATAATTAATAAAACTAACACATTAAATAATAATCATGGCCATTGTTATATTAATAATACAATGAATTCTTTATTTTGCCCCCAGAAACAGATAATAAAGTTTACCTACTGTTTCTATATTATTTATACTTTGTTTCTATCATTGACTTGTGCATTACCATCATCTTCTGAAGGGCAATTAGGGATGGGCTATAAATATTGACCCAACCAGTGACACCCATGTTAGATGAGTGAATGCAAAAAAAGTCTTTTTTATATATTTAGGTTGTCATCTAAAGCCTAAAATGAGATCCACTGCTAATTTTACTTTATGATTTTCCAAAGGTGAGGTGAATCCATTGAAAATGTAAACAGTCTAAAACAAAAACAGATTTTGTTTTATGTCATATAATATTTGACATAGGCATTGGTTCAATTGGAATAATTTCCAGAACACCATTCATTCACAGCTAGAGATGAAGATGGGGTCTTCTCATGCTGATGTACAGAAGTCTAAGTGGCCCTCAGGAAGCCTAATATTTGGCAGTGGTCACTGCTTTCAAGAGGAATGTGTTTTGACATAGCATCTGGTGAAGTAGTTGGTAAAAATGACAAAAAAAAATTAAGTACTTTCTTTGCAGTGAAATGATATTTTAAAACTTAATTAGTACATTAGTTGATTCATTGGCTGATGTATTGTCACTTGTACTGGAGCACAGTGAAAAGCTTTGTTTATGAGCAGTAGAGGCAGATCAGAGTAAGCAAGAATGTACAGATCAAAGGTTGTAAAAAACTTAGAGAGTCATACAGATTACATTGCACAGGACATACACCAAGTGAGATCAATGTTAACAAGATCAACATTACTTGAGGCTAGAAAGTCCATTCATCGGACAAATAATAACTGGGAAGAAACACCTTCTGAATCTGCTGGTGCATGTGTTCAAGCTTCTGTACCTCTGTCTGATGGAAGAGGCTATAGGAGATAGCTACCAGGGTGCAATAGGTCTTCGATGATATTGGCAGCATTTTCCTGGCAAGGAGCTGTGTAAATAGAGCCCATGGATGGAAGGTTGGCTTCCTAATGGTCTGGGCTGTGCATACAACCTTCTGTAGTTTCTTACAGTCCTGGGCATAGCAGTTGCCCTACCAGGCCATTATGCACCCAGTTAATATGCTTTCAATGGTACATCTGTAGAAGTTGGTGAGGGACAATATGGACAAGCCAAATTTCTTGAGCTGCCTGAGGATAAAGAGGTGTTTTTGTGCCTTCTTGGCTGTCGCATATATGAGGGAAGTCTAAGACAGGTAACATTGACACTCTAAGGAACTTAATGCTCTTCACCCTCTCAACCTTACTACTATTGATGTAGATGGGGGCATGTTCTCCTCCTTTCTTTCTGAAGTCAATGATCAGTTCTTTAGTTTTGCTGATACTCAGAGAGACATTGTTCTCATTGCATCCATGTCACCAAACTCTTTATCTCTCTTCTGTATTTTAAATTGTCATTTTTAGATATCTGTTCTACTGCTGTGGTGCCACCAGCGAACTTATAGATGGCGTTCATTCAGTATTTGGCAACATAGTTGTAGGTGTACAGGGAGTACAGTAGGGGGCTATGGACGCGTCCTTGGAAGGCTCCAGTGTTGTGTGTTGTTGTGGAGGAGGTGCAGTTACCTCTCCTCATTGATTGTGGTCTGTTGGTCAGAAAGTTAAGGATCCAGTTGCAGAGGGAGGAGTCAAGACCAAGGTCTCAGAGTTTTGAAATCAGTCAGGAGGGAATAATGGTGCTCAAGGTGGAGCTAAAATCAATGAGCAGGAGTCTGGTGTAGGTGTTCCTTTGTGTCTAGATATTCCAGTGATGAGTGCAGGGCTGGCGATATGGCATCCACTGTGGACCTGTTATGTTGGTAGGCAAACTGCAGGAGATTGAGACATGCTGGGAGACTCAAGTTGATGTGGACCAAGAACAGTCTCCTGAAACACTTCATAATAATTGAGGTCAGAGCCACTGGGCAGTAGTCATTGAGGCACATTTCATGCGCTTTCTTCAGTATTGGGATGACGGTGGCCTTCTTGAAGCAGGTGGGGACTTCTGCAAAGGATTTTGTATTTATTTTGGATTACATATATGGTCATTATTTAAAACATTCCCATGCCAATCGTCTCCTCTTTCAAGGTTGTAGATATTGGCTCTCACAAAGCTTTCCACAAATTATTTTTGAGGAGTAACTCCAGAGGTTCAAGCAAGGACCCAGGTTCAATTCCAGCCTCAAGCTGGTGTGTAAACATTTTCCCCATGCCTATGTGTGTTTCTTCTCTGTGTTTCAGTTTCCTCTCACAGTCCAAAGATGTACAGGTTAGGTGGCCTGGCGTGCTAAATCACCCATGGTGCCTATGGATATGCAGGATAGGTGGATTATCCATGGGAAAATTGCGGGTTTACAGGAATAAGGTAGGTGGTTGGATGGGTTCCTCTTCCAGGGGTTGGTGTGGATTTGATGGACTGCTTCCATGCTGTAGGGATTCTATGACTCTGTGAATGTAATTTTAACAGAGCTGTGTATCTTAGTTCATGCTATACCAATTTGCCATGCAGAAGGCTGAATCAGTGGGCTAAATAATACCCCAGTCGCTGATTATAAATCAAACTTGGATGATCAGTAGAGGGCTAGTCAGTTTGTGCACGGACGTACTGATGAGATTATGGGTGCTTAGTTTGCAAGCCCAACAATTACATTTATTCCAAAATGGACCAATAACTTAAGAGGTTAGGACAGCACAGTGCTATGGATCTATTACTTTTCTATGTGTCAAAGTTGTTATTGATATTGCTATTTGTACCCATAGCACAATGAATGCTGCTGTGTGAACTCTAAGGGCTTTTACTGCATTAATGTGTGATTGATATTAGGTGCTAGCATGGAACAATACAGATGAATGGATGCTTCCTTGATTACTTGAAGACTAGCTCAGTGTCACCGCTTCTTGAAAGAGAAGGAACAATTAAAGACTGGTAGCTAGCTTTAGGTCTCAAATAGAGGCATTAACTATCTTAGTACAAGTTTAGTCAGAATTTCTCCAAGGCAAAAAAATCAATAACATATCAAATCTGTTCCCCATGCACTGACACACAATGTTTTATGCTTCAGTGGGGTAGTATGTTGGAAATCAATCTTTGCTATGCAGGATTTTAATTTTGTTTTCAAATTTCAAAGATATTAAAACCAGTTGCAGAATTCCCCAACTTACACATCTTTTATACCCAGGCTGACAGAGAGTATGGACCAGGCCTCACTACTTGCAAGAATGATAAATTATTATGTGTAAATAGATTCTAACTATAGTTAAACAATTATGATATATCAACATACGACTACTAGGTAAAATGCTAACCAATTATGAATCTCGTTCTCTACAAATGTGTAAGGCAGACAGAAAGAATACATCGGTGCTATGGGTAGAAAGACTGAGAAGACAGTTCAGTGACCACTGTCCACAGGATTTGCTGAAACAATTTCACCTGTTTGTAGGAGGCACAGGGTGACTGGTTCACAGTTATAAAGGTCTCTGACTTATTAATTAAAATTCACACCTTACAGCAACTGATGAGGAGAAATGAAGTGGTTGTCTTCAGTCTTCAGACTTCAGATACTTTTACTGCACAGTATAATGGCTCCATTGTCTTCTTCTCCAAACATCCTCACCCTCAACAACTTCTCTTTCGATTCCTCCCACTTCCTACAGACAAATGGGGTGGCCATGGGTACCCGCATGGGCCCAAGCTATGCCTGCTTCTTTGTAGGTTACATGGAACAGTCCCTCTTCCGCACCTACACTGGCCCTAAACCCCTCCTCTTCCTCCGTTACATTGATGACTGTATCTGCGCCACCTCATGCTCCCAAAAGGAGCTCGAACAGTTCATCCACTTCACCAACACCTTCCACCCAACCTCAAAAAAGGTCAGCTTTTGTGCTCCTAAGATGCTGCTTGGCCTGCTGTGTTCATCCAGCTCCACACTTTGTTATCTCGAATTCTCCAGCATCTGCAGTTCCCATTATCTTGATTCACAGACCCAAGCTGTTCAGATACTTGGGAACCACTGATATAGTTATTGGCAGTCAGTAGACCTTTGTCATTGATAACTGCTTTGCAGAACACCTACGCTCGGTTTGCACTAAACAACTGCACCTCCCAGGCATGAACCATTTCAACTCCCCCTCCCATTCTGCAGACGACATGTCCATCCTGGGCCTCTTGCAGTGCTACAATGATGATAACTGCTCACAATTTCATAAACCAATTAGCTCCTTGATGATAGCCGGATTTCCATTTGTACACACCTATCTGGCTCCAGCTCATCTGTCACTAGCCTTTCCCAGCTACTTGAACCAATATCTGTACAAAAAGCACTTACAATAAACATTGGGTAACCTGATTTTAAGAAAGTGCAGTAATCATCCAGAGATAGTAGGAACGACAGATGCTGGAGACTCTGAGACAACAAGGTGTAGAGCTGGATGAACACAGCAGGCCAATCAGCATCAGAGGAACAGGAAGGCTGACATTTCAGGCCTAGACCCTTCTTCAGAAATGGGGGAGGGGAAGGGGGTTCTGATATAAATAGGGAGAGAGAGGAGGCTGATAGAAGATGGATAGAGGAGAAGATAGGTGGAGAGGAGACAGACTGATCAAAGAGGCGGGGATGGAGCCAGTAAAGGTGAGTGTAAGTGGAGAAGTAGGGAGGAGATAGGTCAGTCCAGGGAGGATGGACAGGTCAAGGGGGGGGTGTGAGATTAGTAGGCAGGAGATGGGGGTGGCGCTTGAGGTGGGAGCAGGGGATAGGTGAGAGGAAGGACAGATTAGGGAGGCGGGGATGAGCTGGGCTGGTTTTGGGATGCTGTAGGAGGAGGGTAGATTTTGAGGCTTGTGAAGTCCACATTGATACCGTTGGGCTGCAGTGTTCCCAAGTGGAATTTAAGTTGCCGTTCCTGCAACCTTCGGGTAGCATCGTTGTGGCATGCAGGAGGCCCAGGATGGACATGTTGTCTGCGGAATGAGAGGGGGAGTTGAAATGGTTCAGGATTGGGAGGTGCAGTTGTTTAGTGCGAAATGAGAGTAGGTGTTCTGCAGAGCGGTCCCAAAGCCGCTTGGTTTCCCTGATGTTAGGGAGGCCACAACGGGAATAGCGGATGCAGTATACAACATTAACAGATGTGCAGGTGAACATCTCCTTGATGTGGAAAGTCTTCTTGGGGCCTGGGATGGGGGTGAGGGGTGTAGTGTAGGGGCAGGTGTAGCACTTCCTGCGGTTGCAGGGAAAAGTGTTGGGTGTGGTGGGGCTGGAGGTGAGTGTGGAGTGGACAAGGGAGTCGCAGAGAGAGTGGTCCATCTGGAAGGTAGATAAAGGTGGGAAGGGAGAAATGTCTTTGGTGGTGGGGTCTGATTGCAGATGGCGGAAATGTTGGAGGATGATGCGTTGGATCCGGAGATTGGTGGGGTGGGACGTGAGGATGATGGGAATTCTGTTTTGGTTTTTATTGCAGGGAGGGTGTGTGAGGGATGAGTTGTGGGAAATGTGGGAGACAAGGTCAAGGGCATTCTCGACCACTGAGTGGGGGGACATTGCGGTCCTTGAAAAACAAGTACATCTGAGATGTACGGGAGTGGAATGCCTCATTCTGGGAACAGATGCAGTGGAGGCGAAGGAATTGGGAATAGGGGATGGCAGTTTTGCAGGAAGGTGGGTGGAAGGAGGTGTATTCAAGATAGCTGTGGGAGTTGGTGGGCTTGTAATATTATATCAATTTCTAGATGGTTGCCGGAGATGGAGACAGAGAGGTCCAGGAAGGAGAGAGAGGTATTAGAGATGGTCCAGGTGAGCTTAAAGTTGGGATGGAAGGTGTTGCTGAAGTGGATGAACTGTTTGAGCTCCACGTGGGAGCACGAGGCGGCACCGATACAGTCATCGATGTAACGGAGAAGAGGTGGAGGATTGGGCCAGTGTAGCTACATAAGAGGGATTGTTCCACGTATCCTACAAAGAGGCAGGATTAGCTTGGGCCCATGCGGGTACCCATGGCCACCCCTCCTTGGTTTTTAAAATAGGTATTTTCCCATTTCAGTCCACAAACAAAAATGCATAGAGCTATAGAGTCATCAAGCATGAAAATAGACCTTTTGGGTGTAACCAGTCCATGCCAAACATAAGTGTAAAAAAAACTAATCACACCTGCTTGCTCTGGGCCCATGTCCCTCCTAAGCGTACCTATTCATGCATTTATCCAAATGTCTTTTAAACATTGTAATTATACCCGCACCCTCCATTTTCTCAGGAAGTTCATTCCACATGCAAGCCATTCTCTGTGTAAAACATTTGGGGCTCATGTCATTTTTAAATCTCTCTCTTCTCACCTTTGTGCCCCCTAGTCTTGAAATCCCCCCTCCTAGGGAAAATAAAACCACAATTAACTCTATTAACATATCTCATTTCTTTATAAATTCATATAAGTTCACCTCTCAACCTCCTCTGCTTCAGTGACAAAGGTGCCAGCTTATCCACCCTTTCTCTATAACTCAAGCATTTTGCACCTGGTAATTGACTTATAAGTCTCTCCTGAGTCCTTCCAGCTTAGTAATATCCTTCCTATAACTGAGCGACAAAACTGGACACAGCATTTCAGAAGAGGCCTCACCAATGTCCTGTACAACGTCAACATGACTTCCCAACTCCTAAATTTAAAGGACTGAGCAATGGAGGCAAGCATGCCAAATGCCTTTTTAACCACCCTGTATGTACATGATGCATACTTCAAAGAATTATGTATGTACACCCCGAGGTCCCTCTGTTGTACAACACTACCCAAGGTCGTACCATTTATAGTATAAGTCTTACCATTGTTTGTTGTGCCAAAATGCAATACTTCACATTTATCCAGATTGAACTCCATTTGCCATTTTTCCAATTGGGAATTCAATTGGGTATCCAATTGGGAAGCTCACCCTGAATCCCATGTGACCTGACTTTATTAATTAGTCTACCATACGGAATCTTGTCAAAGGCTTTATTAAAAAGCCCAAGTAAACAAATTCTACTGCTCTGGCCTCACCAATCTTTTTGGTTACTTCCTCAAAAAACTCACATTTGTGAAAGTAAAAATACGTTCTTTACAAGTGACACACCAAATACCTCCCCACTGCTTGTTATACAAAAACAACACGAGACATCTATCTACCTCTCAGTGCTAGTTTTCTGGAATTAATGTAGCTCAAGATCACAATGTCCTCGACACTCCAAATGGTGCAGTGTCTGAATCTGATGCATTCAGTGTTGATTTCGGTGTCTGGCTTTGCGCGCCTTCAGCACATTGATTGCTATTTGTGCACAGATTACCAATGCCAGTGATAAAAGCATTATTTATAGTAATAGCCATGAATGTGGAAGAAGGCATCAGTCCCTCTATTTTCTGCTAGCCATTGAATTTCAATGTGCTAGAGGGAGAATCTGTACTTCCTGAATACAGAAATGTGCAATATCTATGGTAGTGGTGGAAATATTCGATTAAAGCCACACTGTCCTAGTTAATTTCATACTGCTTTTCAAGGTGAAAGGATAAAGACTAAAATGTCTGTTCAAAATGGCTTTTGATGACATATGTTTGATATGCACTTACTGTATCCATTGAGAGGATTGAAAAGCTGTTCTTAGAACCACTGGAAGCTCCTGCTTGCACGTAGCCTGAGGCCACAACTGAAGAATGGCAGGGGTGGGAATTGTTGGGGTAGGGAGCTGGTGGGTTGCCAGAAACAGCAGGGCTTTGGCTATCAGTGGTCTTCGTCTTTCTCACACTGGATCCCTCAAACAAGCACTGATTGCCTTTCAGCAAAAGAACGTTACCCCCACAAGCACACAAGCAACACTGACAGTGTTTACTATTCATGATACCTATGTAGCAAGGCCCCATGCCCACTATTGGTTAAATGCCAGCAGTGATGAAATGAGATCTATAAATAGGCAGAAATGATCCACTTAATGGTCTCAATTGGTTGAAAGATGAGTTGGAGTCATCACATTCCACCCATAATCCTTTTGTGCTTTTGTGTTCCTGAGATGCTGCTTGGCCTGCTGTGTTCATCCAGCCTCACATTTTATTATCTTGGAATCTCCAGCATCTGCAGTTCCCATTATCTCTCCCCACCCATAATCCTTCTGGCTGACTAAACTACCACAACTCAACAAAGGGATGACATTCTAATTTACCTAAGGAATGGCCCATCACTGCACCACTGTCAGTTCTTGAATTTGTTTTTTTGCCCTTTGATAACAGTGCAAACTATATTGGGTGTGGATCTCTGCTTAAAGTATTACACAGGTTGACCATAACCCCCTCTGACATGTACTCCACTATTTTGGTCTGTGTAGTTTAACATGCTAGTGGTTTAATTAATTGCTGTTATACCTTTGATGGATAAGCCATGACCCAAACCTATGAAGACTCTTAGATTACTTTCAATTTCTTTTTTTTAACCTCTTTCACCATCAAGGAGAAACATGTCACCCTTTTTTCTGGGATAGTAGGAACTGCCGATGCTGGAAAATCTGAGATAACACGATGTGAAGCTGGATGAACACAGCAGGCCAAGCAGCATCAGAGGAGCAGGAAAGCTTGATGTTTTGGGTCGAGACCCTTCCTCAGAAACAAATCCTTTTTTTCTTCTTTTGTGCAGTACTTTGTATTTTTCTGCATGAATTTAATGAGGTTTTTTTGCCCACATACATATTCATTGTTACTTCTTCAATCAGAATGGTTCCTGTAGTTTAGTATTGCCTGCAAATTGAGCATTTGAGTTTCTGAATTCAAGTTAGTAATGTAAATTAGAAACAAAAATGACCCCTGGGGTTTCAGTAATTCCCTTCTCCCCACTTTTTAACATTCCTCTCACCTTCAGTCAATTTCTTATCCACTTTTAGATTTATGCTGACTTTTCAATGTTTGGTCTTAATTAATTGCTTTCCACATAGAACTTAGACAAATCTGTTTTGGATGTATGCCATGCAATAGGGTTTGCCACAGTCCATTCAGATTGTCACTCCCTCAAAAAATCTACATGATTCATTAATAGCATTGTGATTGATACTTAACAGGTGTACACATAGTGCTGATGATCCATTATGTTATTTTACAAAGACCTGAAGTTAAATAACTAGTCTGAAAGTGCCTGTCTTTGTTTTGTAAACATATTTTACCACATTAGCCTGATTCACAAAAAATTAGTACATCTCCAATGTCAGTTTACTGCTTCATAATGATTGTCAATGCCCTGTGCATCTTTTCCTTAGATAATGTCAAATCTGGGATATACCATATAACCCCAGGATATATTTGTTTTGAGCCCTTTCACCTTGCCTGCAAATTCATCTTAATTGTGCTGAACTTCAGTTTCTTTGCCTCATTTTGTTTTAGTTTTCATAACATTGATTTCATTCTCTGTAAATATTTTGAAGAATGAATTATTCAGAATTCTTGCTCTTCACATTCTTCAGAAATCTGCACCTTTTAATGTTCTCAAATTCAAATTGGCATTGCAATTATTGAAATAACTTTTATTTTTATTTTCTGCATCTGTAGCTATGGATGTTGCTCAATTTTGCTGTGTCTGTCATCACTTACTTCATGTGAGCTTAAATATTCCTATAAGTGTTCCTTGAAACTACTTGTTTTGCTTTTTGCATGATTGTAAATGTAATCTTTAAATCCCTGCGCATACAATCTCTGACTGTTTCTGTGCAGATGTTCTATCTGTCTCTGGTATTACAAAACATGGGGCAGCCATGTTTCTAGAGAATACTCTATTTGGTTTTTGAAGACTGAGTTTCATAAACTGTCACATACTGAGATCCAGGACTATGTGAAAATTGATCACACTGAAGTTTGAGGCAGCTGCAAAAGAAGTTCACTAGGGAAAGGACAATGTCTAAGGCCAGCTACCAACAGAACACCAAGGGAGCTGGAAACAGTGGGTGGTTACTTTCTCAAGTAATGTACAATATATTGTAAATATTATGTGTAATTCCAATTGTATTAAGAGACTTAATACGTGCTGTGTGGAGAAAGTTTGAATTGGATTGCACTTTCTGTAATGTCCAGTTTGAACTGATATGGAATGTAAATTTTATAATCTGTCATGAATAAAAGATTTTTATTGAAAACAAACCTTTATCTAACTTTTGGTTTGTTCAGGGTAAGGATGTTTCTACTGAAGTCCTATTTGATTTCTTGGTTATTATGTGGCATTAATGGCCTTTAGTTTGGTTCATCTTCACAAGCAGAAATAATGGCCTGAATCTTTTAAACTGGATTGGAGTGTGTACTTCTGTTGCAGATCAGACAAAAACATTCACTTTTACCTTTCTAAGAATTTTGCAGCTTGAGATCTAAGCTGCTTCCATCATAGCATAAATAGTCGAGGACAGCACACAAGCAGCTTCAGAGAGAATTATTGCAAAAGTCGTGCCCTGTTTCTGGGGCAACAGCCACTATATTCGGATGACTATCACAGTCTAAAAGTTAAAAACCACGTTGACAAGCTACTGAGAGAAGGTGCATTTCTGATGAAGGGTCTAGGCCCGAAACATCAGCCTCCCTGCTCCTAAGATTCTGCTTAGTCTGCTGTGTTCATCCAGCTCTACACCTTATTATCTCGGATTCTCCAGCATCTGCAGTTCCTATTATCTCTGCGACAAGGTGCAGACCGGTGGGTGAGGGTTTAAGGTGTAGATGGGCAGGTGATGAGTTATGTGCTAGATGTTTGGTGAGGAGATGCATAAGCCAGATGTATAAATAGGGCATGGCCACAGGTGAATGGTGGGGTGGGGAGGGCAAGGTGGGTACATGCATGTTGGTGAGGGGATATAGTAGTATGTGGGTAAGAGGGCATAACTGACAAGTGGGTGAAGAAGTTTGGCGGAGGTTGGGTAAGAGGCTAAGGTGTCAGGAATGTAAGATGGTACAGGTGGCAAGTGAAGAAATTCTATGGACAAGGGGTTACAGGTGGCAGGTAAATGGGTAACTGGATAGGTGTGTCAAGGTCAGAGGGATTGTGCGATGTACTAGTGAGTGGGTGTTTGGCATGAGGGGCCTTGGTTGTTTATCTGTGAGAATATGGTTTCTTCTCCATTTTCCTAGCCTCCTTACTTGCCAAGAACCTATTCTGTCTGTGAATTTTTCCAGTTCTGATGGAAGGTCATTGCTTGAGGTATTGGCTCAGAGCTTTGAGTCACTGGCAATGGTTGAGTCCTGACCGTGTTCTAAACTATGATCTTGCCTTTTTCTGCTGGTGCTTCTAGATGTCTGTCCCAGCTATAGAGTGGATCTATTGGTGATGTGAGCAGGGAGGTCTCATGAGGAGGAGAAAGCCAGGCCCCGATCACATCATGTACTGAAGGCACACCCCTTGAGGTCTGCATTCAGTCCAGTGACTGTCACTGATTTGAAATATACCAGTCATCTATTTTTAATCCACCAATCTCCATTACTTCATCAGCCCTAACTGCTCACATGTATTCATACACAGGGGTTTGTCTTCTGATGGAAAAAAAAGAACATATTCAGATGTTCTACCTTCTTTGAATTAAACTAAAGTTGTGGAGGGGGGTGTCAAGAGTTCCTACATAGAGCATAGAACATAGAACAGTATAGCACAGTACAGGCCCTTCGGCCCACGATGCTGTGCTGAACTTTTACCCTAATCCCAAGGTCTATTTAACCTTCACCCCTACCTTATACTATCATCCAAATGCGTATCTAATATCTGATTAAATGCCTCTAATGAGGCTGACTCCAATCCCCTCTCCAGCAATGCATTCCACGCCCCGACCACTCTTTGAGTAATGAACCTACCTCCGACATCTCCCCTGTATCTACCTCCACTCGCTTTAAAACTATGCCCCCTTGCAATAGTTACCTCCACCCGAGGAAAAAGTCTCTGGTTGTCTACTCTATCTATACCTCTGATCATTTTGTACACTTCTATCAAGTCACCTCTCATCCTTCGTCGTTCTAAAGAGAAAAGCCCAAGATCTCTCAATCTTTCCTCATATGACCTTCACTCCATTCCATGCAACATCCTGGAAAATCTCCTCTGCACCTCTTCCAATGCCTCCACATCTTTCCTGTAATGAGGTGACCAGAACTGGACACAATATTCCAGATGTGACTGAACCAAGCTTTTGTACCTCTGGAGTATAACTTCATGGCTCTTGAACTCGATCCCTCTATTAATGAAAGCTAACACACCATACGTCTTCTTAACAACTCTATCCACCTGGATGGCATCTTTCAAGGAACTATGAACATGAACCCCAAGATCCCTCTGCTCCTCCACACTGTCAAGAATCTTTCCGTTAACCCTGTATTCTCCTTTCAAGTTTGTCCTTCAAAAATGTATCACCTCACATTTTTCCAGGTTAAACTTCATCTGCCACTTCTCAGCCCAGTTCTGCATCCTATCAATGTGCCTATGTAACCTAGAATAGCCCTCTGCACTGTCCACAACACGACACATCTTTGTATCATCCGCGAACTTGCTAATCCACCCTTCCACTCCTTCATCCAAATCATTTACAAAAATCACAAATAGAAGAGGACCCAAGACAGATCCTTGTGGTTACCACTCATAACTGAGCACCGTGTTGAATATTTTCCATCCACTGCGGCCCTTTGTCTTCTGAGGGTCAGCCAATTCTGAATCCAATCTGCTACATTTCCCCCATCCCGTGCCTCCTTACCTTCTGCATGAGCCTACCACGGCGAATCCTTATCAAATGCCTCACTTAAATCCATGTATACCATATCCACTGCGCTACCTTCATCCACATGTTTGATCACCTCTTTCAAGAATTCAACGAGGTTTGTGAGGCATGACCTACCCTCACAAATCCATACTGACTATCATGAATCAAAGTGTGCCTTTCCAAGTGATCATAAATTGTATCTCTCAGAGCCCTTTCCAATAATTTGCCCACTACAACTGTAGACTAATTGGCCAATAATTTCCAGGGTTATCCCTAATCCCTTTTTTTGAGGAAGGGAATGACATTTGCCTCTCTCCAATCTTCCAGCACTATACCCGTGGACAGTAAGGATGAAAAGATCATGCCAAAGGCCCTGCGATCTCTTCCCTTGCTTCCCAAAGAATCCTTGGGTAAATCCCATCAGGCCTGGGGGACTTATCTATCTTCAACTTCCTCAAAATTCCTAGCACATCTTGCTTACTGACATCGACCTCCTCTAGCCTACCGGCCTGTTTCACACTGTCCACTTCGACAACTAGATCTCTCCAGGTTGTGAATACCGAAGAAAAGTGCTCATTGACTCTCCTATCTCTTTAGGCTCCGGGACTTTACAAATTCCCTTTATGATCCTTGATCAGCTCTACTCTTTCTCTGGTCATTCTCTTATTCCTCATGTACGTGTAAAAAGCCTTGGAGTTTTCCTTTATCCTATCTGCCAAGGTTTTCTCATGCTTCCTTATAGCTCTCCTAAGCCCCTTCTTCAGCTCTATCCTGGCTAACTTTTATCCCTCTCGAGCCTTTTCTGTTCCTTGTTTCCTAAACCTTACATAAGCATCCTTCTTCCTCTTAACCAGTCGTTTGACCTCTCTTGAGAACCAAGTCTCCCTCACTCGTCCACATCTTCACTGCCTGCTAGGGACAAACATATCGAGCACACGCAGTATGCATTCCTTAAACAATCTCTACATTTCAATAGTGATCAGAGATAATGGGAACTGCAGATACTGGTGAATCCAAGATAACAAAGTGTGTGGCTGGATGAACACAGCAGGCCAAGCCGCATCTCAGGAGCACAAAAGCTGCCGTTTCGGGCCTGAAACGTCAGCTTTTGCGCTCCTGCGATGCTGCTTGGCCTGCTGTGTTCATCCAGCTACACACTTTGTTATCCACATTTCAATAGTGCTCTTCCCTGACAGCATCTGTTCCCAATTTATGTTACCCAGTTCTTGCATAATAGAATTATAATTACCCTTCCCCAGTTCTGAACCTTACCCTGCTATATGTACTTATCCTTTTCCATGACTATTTTAAAAGTAACAGAGTTATGGTTGCTACTGCCAAAATGCTCTCCTACCTACAGCTTTAACACTTGGCCCAGTTCATTGCCATGAACCAAATCCTAAGTGACCGCTCTTCATGTTGGTCTATCTATGTACTGTGTCAGGAATCCTTCCTGGACAAAATCCGCTCCATCTAAACTATTGCAACTAAAATGTAATCGATATTTGGTAAGTTGAAGTCATCCATGACTACAACACTGTGACTTCTGAACCTTCCCAGTATCTACTTCCCAATCCTCTCCTCTACTTCTCTGCAACAATTGGGGGGTCAGTACCAGTTTCTGGTACATTTTCCGTGGCAATTCCTCAAACAATGAGAGTTGCCTTGTCAACCAATCAGCATCCTTTCTGACACAGTATAAATTGATGATCCCTTTGAAATTTGACATGGTTGCATTTGTTCCAATGAGTACAAGATGAAAACCTATCTCTTTCTCAGCTATGGATAAGAACCAATTGCAAGTGAGATTGGATTGTGTGCCAGTGTCATACCAGAAGAAATTTAATTTTAAAATTGTCTGTATTATTTGAATTAGAACAATGAATGGATTTTCCACCCAAAAGATTCCCTGAAATGACTTCACAACGATGACTGAGATAACACGCTGTGAAGTTGGATGAACACAGCAAGCCAAGCAGCATCAGAGGAGCAGGAAAGCTTGACGTTTCAGGTCGGGACCCTTCTTCAGGAATTTCTGAAGAGGGGTCCCGACCCGAAACGTCAAGCTTTCCTGCTCCTCTGATGCTGCTTGGCCCGCTGTGTTCATTCAGCTTCACACCGTGTTATCTCAGCTTCTCCAGCATCGGCAGTTCCTACTATCTCTGTCACGATGACTGTTGTACAGTTTGTGTACTTGAAATCAAACATGTTTCTCCATGTCATTCCTTCCATGACTAATAACCTGATTTCTTTGCTACTTCTGACCTTGCTAGAAGGAAGTCTTTGAGGTTATTTTTTGATCTTTTTCCAGTTTGCTTTAGATCATTTTGCAATAAAATTCACAATACCAACATACATCTGATTCAGCAGGTTAAAGGGTAGTGTGCGACATGACATTATTCTTCAGTCAAAGCAGTAAAAAAAGCTAAAGTTAAACTAATGCAAAATCTAAGGGTCATAAAATTAAACACAGGCAAGCAAATGGTGTGCTGTTCTCTAACTTTAAATTTGTTGTAACTATACTCATAGGAGGAATTGCCAACCCATGTCTCAAGGAAAATGGCACAAGTCATAATGCCTTTGAGCAGTATCATTTCAAAAACTGTGCATAGGTTGCAGCTGTTCAAAAGTGATGTTCATAAGCACCTTCTAAAGTGAACCTAAATGTTTAGCAATGAATGCGTTGAAACCAACATTCCAAGAAACGTTTAAAAGTGCCTTCTTTTCTGCTTTACATGAGAAAATATAAATCAGATGCCAGTGAGGTATAAGGAATGTACAGGTTTCCACCAGTTCAGCACAGATTTATTCTCAATAAAACTCATGCAATTATGACACAAACGTTAAAAATGAGAACTTCTGCTTGGTCATCACACTGGTAGAAATTATCAGTCACCTGTCTGCCATAAAGATCATCCCAGGCACAGGCTATTTTGCCACTCTAGATTCATTGTCAACATTATTTCTCACATATTTAAACCCATTATAAAGTAACTCTGAATAATTATTGATCATGGTAAGATGCAGACCTGGAGACTGCATTCCAATTGATAGCTTTCAAAAGCAACCAAAGTGTATTGTTTTGACCTTCTTGGTATGACACTGGTGCACAATCCAAATCTCACGTGCATTGACCATGCAGGATACTTTCAGCCTCTTCAAGTCTGATTTTTGAAGCATGCTGAAGGCTATCTCTGCTTTGGAAATTCTTGCATATATCTCATTGTCAACATAGAAGGAGGGTATTGGAAAAGCAAGTAAAATTATACACTGTTGAAAAGTTTGCATCACGAACTGAATGCTTAGGCTTGAGAATGGGCTTTCTGGAGCATGCTGGTAATCAATTGTCTAAATGTTGATCATAAGATCAAAGTTGTCTCATGTGCTGGGGAACAAGTCCATGTTGCATTGCACAATGAGTACTGAAATGTCAGCTAATTCACAGTCATAAGCAAAAAGGAAAGTGTGAAATATATCACTGGAGATGATGGTATTTGCCTGGAATCATCTCGGGCTGAACAGTTTTTCTTTGATGCATTATGTGATTTCAATGATGCAATCACCACCATGGAAAATGTCATCCAGCATCTTCTGAGGGATGGTGCCAGCATGCATCCTTTCTTAATCACCATTAAGGATGAGAATAAGTCAGAACAGTCACCACTATCCAGGACCTCTGTGAGAATGCTCCAAGGAACCTTTGTGAAGAACTTTTTAGGGCAGCTGAGTGTCTCAATAACCTACAAAAGCCCCTCATGGTAGACTGGGCCAAAAGTTCTTCATCAGATTGACAACTATTATTCAGGTGTTCACATTCAATCTTAATATTTCTCCTGGAGCTGTCAAACCACTTATTTGTGATTCCTTGACATTCTCTGAAGTCACACTTACTATCTGGCCGTGGATCTTTTTTGAAATGTTGCACCAGAAAGCTTCACTGGTGGAGAAGACTAAGATGCTTTTACCATTTTCCCAAGAGCGCTTCTACTCGTTCTGAGATAAATAGGTTCATTTATAACCAGAGCCTTGGTCAGAGGCTATTTTATTATTTATGTAATGAAGATGAAGGGAATCACAATTAAATAAGTAGTAAGGTTGAGCAAATGCAAGGGTTTTGTTATGGTGTACCCAAATGTTTGGAGCACACCAGATTGTGGGAAAGATGAGCTCTGAATGTTTGAGTACTCAGCAAACATGAATGTGGGTAGAGTTTATGACATAACATCCAAAACATGTAAGTATGGATGGCTGTTTTCTTTATTAGTCGGCCCTCAAGGGACATCTGAGTTTGAAGTGAACTGGACAGTAGCAAATAATTGCACTGCAAAATTCAGAGACAGAGTGCTAATCTGTTTGAATAGAGAAGAAAGAATATTTGCATTTCATGCTAATGAGAGTGTCTGATGAAGCTTTGATTTTTCTGTATTTTAGCACTGCCCAGTACTGGCATCTATTTAAACTGTGTTTAAGGCTGTGTACATTACTACTTTATGAAACAGTTGTGCTGTCATTCTGTTTAAGTGTTAATTTCTGAGCAAAGATATGAAAATTACATTCAAAAATTCCTATCACAGAGGAAGGAGGAACTACAAAGAGGCACACAAATGAGATAAACTGTTCTCATACCTGCTGTGTGTCGCATCTACTTTAAGCAGTCCTGCAGCTCACTTACACCACATGAATGACCACTGGCAACCAATGTGAGCAAGCTGCTCATTATTTATGTAACTGGGCTAGGTCATCAGTCAAGGGGACATTTGCAATGCCTCCTAAATTGAAATTTCCACCTGTATCAAACAAAAATATTGATGAAATGTTTGACAAAGCCAACATTTTGCACGCCTTTTCCTTTTGAAAGCAACTGCTGCCTGCTAGTTACCAAATGTAATCATAATACAATATTAATTAAGGAATAGTAGAACATAAATGTTATGTTCATAGTTAGCAAGCCACTTCAACTGAATAATCTGTATTAATTGAAAGAACATTTTTTTGACTCATTCATGAGATGGGGGCATTGCTGGCCATTCTTCATTTTTCTTGAAAAGTTGACAGTGATCATCTTTCCTGAATTGCTGCAGTCCATGTGCTGTATGTTATATTCACAATGTTGTTCGAAAGAGTTCTAAGATTTTTCCCCTTTGCTTCTAAGTCAGGATAGTACGCAGTTCTGCAATATGATGACCAGAAATAGCAAACCCAAATTTAACCTTGGGTAACTGGATGGGCTTTGTCTGAGTTAAAATCTTGTTCATCATATCAGGTATTCAGATTAATGCCCACAGTCCGGGTAACAGTTAAGTTGGGTGGAATTTCATAGGGCCCAGACCGACATGAGCAATATCAGAAAATCTGGGTGAATCGCAGGAGAAGTTGGGAGAGGCCTTTCTCCACATTCAGAGCAGCTTGCTGCATTTTCAAACAGAGTTGCAGGCATCAAGATGTGATGAGATCCCTTCCACATCACAGACTGCATTTTTGCATACTTACATTCAGGGTGCAAATCTGACAGTGCTAAAGTGTCATCTTCCCACTGCTCACTATGGAATGTAAATGCAAAATAAAATGTCAAGTTCTGCTTTTAACTGCCATGTTATCATGCCAGTTGCTAAATGATGTGACAAGGAGTTAATTAGTGCACAATGTAATGGTCATGATTGTTGAGGCCATATTTACTAACTTGTGCTCTTGGACAATGCTAACAAAATGCAAATTGAAGCCAGATGGTGCGATCACCAATTCAGTGTGAGTTGATTACTGTGATTGCCACTAGGACGGCCTACAATTTCAATAGGTTTTCTCCACCTCCCAAAGCAAAAATCAATGACTTTCTCCATCTGCTCTGCTTACAGCATCAGCCATTTTGAGTGGCCATTGTGCAGTTGTCTTTAGATCTGACAAGCCAAGGCTCCAAGTTTGATAGACTGTAAGTGACTTGCAGGTTCCCCCGAGGTGCACGAGAATCCCCATGTTCTTTTTTGTTCTGTCCCTGTACTCCCTATGATCTTAGGCAGATAAAGTGGTTTTGAAGAAATATGGATTACTTTCCTTTATTTGCTGAGGCATGGAGTTTAAGAGTGGAGAGGTTATGCTGGAACTGTTTTAAACATTGGTTTGGCCGTAGTATTGTGGCCTATTGGGTAGAGTATTCTGTGCAGTTCTGCAATCCACATTATAGGAGGGATCTGGAGAGGGTGCAGAGGAAATTTACCGGGATGTTGTCTGGGTTGTCATGAAATGAGTTTATATAGACCAGGATTGTTTTCCTTGGAGCACAGGAGACGGAGGAGGGACATGATTAAATGAATAAAATTATGAGGTGCATAAAAAGGGCGGATAGGACGGAACTTTTCCTTATGGTGGATGTATTAATGACCAGGGACATAGATTTAAAGCAAGGGGCAGAAGGAGATTCGAGATAAAACATTTTCACCTTGATGGCAGTGAAAATCTGAAACTCATGGCATGTAAAGGCCATCAAAATCCTCATAACATTTAGGAAGTATTTAAATGAGTACTTGTGATGCCAAAGCATATGGGCTAAGGGGAAAAGGGATTACAGTAGTTAGGTGTTTTGATGGGCTTAAGAGCCTTTTTCTATGCTGTAGACGTCTATGGCACCAGGTCTTTCATACTCCCCTATTTCCTATGAGCCCCTTTATAGCAATTAATGTCCACAACTTACCCTGAGAGACAATGGAGTTCCTATGCCCTCATTAGGCCTACACCTTTCCTACATAGAGTGACTGCATGGTTACATCCTCACATGGTAGGACAATCATAAATGACCTTGGTCCAGCCCTCGGTCTGATGTTCCACAGGTCCCTGCTGACTTGCCTGTCATCTCCAAAGGGCTTCCACTTGATCTGCTGGACTTACCATGGCCCAATTCTTAGCCTGCAAGGATAGAAGTCTCCAGACTCTGGTAAGAACAAATGCCTGACTGACCATGGCCAAACAACTTTAACAGACAGGCACTATCTCCTGTATCAAAGAGGGTGCATCTCAGGGATCCTAGTTTGCTTTCTTCCAGCTTACTCACCTTGTGCTTACTTGGGCACCCACAGCATCACTGCCCTTGCCTTGTCTTTTTGCACTGGTAGAAAGCCAGGTAACATTGCATGTTTGTCAGCCCCAAGGGATCAAAGGGGCAGAAATGTTCCACGTACAGCACAGCACTATGTCAATAGCATACCTGTAACATTTACCAGCAGCTTACGCAGTAAACACACTGCAAGCACTTCAAAAAAATGGCTATGTTTGAAATTTTCAGAGAAATAATATTTTTGTTTAGTCAGGAGGGTCTTTAGTTAATCCAGGAGCTGGTTCATTGTTAGTCAGGAAAGATGGTAAAGTGTCCAGAGTAAGTGTTTTGAAAGTGCCGAGGTCTGAAACTTCAGAATTTTTGGGGGATGGGTTGGGTGAGTGTCATTAAAGGAAGATGTTCCACATTGTGGTGTCAAAGGTAGACCATGAGTATGAGTAGGAAGTGGGTGCAATAGCAGAGTTAGAGCACGCTTTGAAGCACAGAGTTCATTAACCTTGCATTATTGATCTGTGTTCATTGCAATTTAGAAGCTAGGAACAGGAGTAGGCCGCTTGGAACTTGGAGCCTGCTCTGTTATTGAATATGATCACGGCTGATCTTCTATCTCAACACCATCCTCCTACTCTCTCCCATACTCTTTGGTACCTTTCACTTACAGAAATCTATGAAATTTCTTCCTTAAATTGATCCAATAATTTTGTCTTCCAGCCTTCTGGGACAGAGAATGCCATTGTTTCATCACCTTCTGAGGGGCAAAATTTCTTCTCATGCCAGTCTGAAATGGCCTACCATGTATCCTGAGACAGTGAGCCTTTGATCTGGAACCAGGCCTAGGGGGAATTATCATTGCTGCATCTAGTCTGTCCATGCTGTCAGATCCTTAAATGTTTCTGGACCATGACCATTGCACAGACCTAGATGGCTACCTCAGACCAGGCTGACAATGTCTGGGCTGTGGGTCTCTTTGGTGGTCCTGGGGAAAGAAGGCAGCCATGCTGTTTATTATCACGTCCACCAAATCGTCAATGTCCCTGTGCCACTTGACAGCACCATTGATGTCCATTTCCATTACTTTCTTAATGATTTGGTAATTGGTTTGTAGGATTTGGTTCATGCTGCTTTTAATTGGCAAGGCGTACTATAGCAGTTTTCCTCATTCTTGGATATATACCATTATTGTAGTTTAGCTTGGAGCACAACAGGTGCTGGAATGCAAGTTCTGTTTCCAGAATGTTGACAGGGCCCTTAGCTTATTTCTCAATATCATTTGGACTGAACTAAATTGGCTATTGTCAGGCCACTGTGAGGCTGGCAACATGAGGAGGAAGCTGAGATAAATCATCTACTCTGCACTTCTGCCTGAGATTTGTTCCATATGCTTCAGCCTTATCTTTTGCACTGGTATGCTGGGCTCTCATCATTTGTGGATGAGCTTTTGTGGTAGCATCCCCACCTTCGAGTCAAGGAGACCTGGTTTCAAGTCCTACCTCTTCCAGAGGTGTGCAATAACATCTCTGAACCAGCTGATTTGAAAATAGATTTGGAAGATGGGAACTTTTGCGAAGCCTCCTTCACTAGATTGTTGCCTAATTTTCCACCAGTATTCATGACTGGATGCAATGGGACTACAGACTTTTGCTCTTACTGTTTAGTAATAGGATTACTCAGTTGAATCTAGATGGTCCACAGATCCTCATGGGTGCTCAGATTTGAGCTGTTGGATCTAATCTGTATCTATGCCATTTAGTTATGCATCAATGCCACAGAACATTGTATCCTTAGTGTGAGGTTGGGACTTTGTTTGAACAAGATCACGTGGTGGTTTCTCATACCAGTACTATCATTGACAGATGTGTCTGCAGCCAGTAGATTTATGAGGATGAGGCCAAGTTGGTTATCCTTAGTATTGGCACAGAAATGTTTGCAGAACTTATCCTGTCTTCTGGAACTCTGACAAGCCTTTGAAAGCTGTTTTCAAGTAACAGTGACAACATGGAGCCTGGCTGCTATCTTCTAGGCTGTGTGTCTTGGAGCATCAGGCAGGGCAACCGTACTTGTCCCAGCTTCCTGCAAACAGCAGCTTAAGAGTATAGAGAGAGATAGTAGGAACTGCTGATGCTGGAGGATCTGAGATAACAAGGTGTCGAGCTGGATGAACACAGCAGGCCAAGCATCATCAGAGGAGCAGGAAAACTGATGTTTCGGGTCTGGACCCTTCTTCAGAAATGGTTCTGGTTTCTGATTTCTGAAGAAGGGTCCAGACCAAAACTGTCAGCTTTCTTGCTCCTCTGATGCTGCTTGGCCTGCTGTGTTCATCCAGCTCTACACCTTGTTATCTTGGCTTAACAGTATATCTGCCATTTCTTTTGCTCATTCAGAAATAGCAAAGAAGCTGTTTGCATCCATAATGTGACTTTTCAAATTCCTTCAGCATTACTTCATAAACTATCAGAGGAATAAGCAGAAGCTGGTCTGACCTACACGACTAAAGCTAAATTTGAAAATTTTTCCAGGTATTTCTGAGCATTTAAAAGAAGTGGATTTATCCACGGTACGTCATCTGTCTAGAAAAAAAGATATATTTGTGTAGCACCTTTGACATCCTCAAGATGTTCCAAAGCCATTTTTGAAACATTTATTTGTTCACTTGTGAGCATCGCTGGAAAAGTGAGTGTTTATTGCCCGTCTCAAATTACTCTTGAGAAACTGGTGGTGAGACATGGGTGGAACCAGAATGCTGTGAGAAAGGGAGTTCCAGGATTTTGACTCTGTGATGGAAGTGGAACTGGATTAAAAATTGCTGCCATTAATTTCTGTGTTTTCTGCAGCGGGTCACAGAAATAGGGCAGGTGTCTAGGCCACCACCCTCCCGGCCATGTACAGGTTTATCCCCAAGTGGCTGAAAAATGATATGGTGATTGTGAAATTTGTAGTCTACCTTACATATTTAATTATGTAACGAATGGTCAGTCCAACTTGTTCAAAATGGTCGTTGAATGTCAATGAGAGTTGTTTGCAGTCTTTCTTGATAGAGATGGCCATTGATTGACAGTTGTTTGGTGCAACAATTATTTACCACTTGAAAGGCCAAGCCTGGATATTTGCAGGTGTTCCTGCTTACTATCTTCTTCAGTATCTAAGGAGTTGCAAATCGTGCAGAACACTGTGCAATCTTTAACAAGCATTCTCTCTTCTGACTTTCTGATGGTGGGAAGATCATTGAAGAAGCAGCTGAAAATGGTTGGACAGTATACGCTAATCTCAGAAACTTCTACTAAGATGCACTGGAGTTGAGATGACTGACCTCCAACAAACCACAACCATCTTCCTTTTTGTTAGATGTGTCACCAATGAGCAGAGCCCTGCTTTAATTGGTTTCTTGATGTCATATCCAGTTATACACTGCCTTTAAAACCTTGAAAATAGGGGAAAATGTAGGTCATTTGGCCCACTCTGCCATTCAACATGTTCATAGCTGTTCCTCTGTTTCAAAGCCATTACTCCCACCCTCTCCCCAAATCTTGAGACATCTTTAACTCTCAGAAACCTACTGATTTGCTTTTTAAATATATTCAGTGACGTGGCCTCCAAACCTTCGAAGGTAGAGAATGCCATAGGTTCGTCACACACTGAATAAAGGAATTTCACCTTATCTCAGTCCACAATGACATATTCTGTGACCATGACTGCTTGTTCTGGATCTCTGGCCGGGGAAACGTGGCCCTTACATTCAGTCTATCCAACTTTGTCATAATTTCATACATTTCAATGAGATCCTCTCCTGTTCTTCTGAACTCCAGTGAATACAGACTCAATTGACCCAAGGAATCAGTCTGATGAATCTCCACTGTATTTCTTGATAAGTATAACCTCTTTTAGGTAAAGAGATCTAAACTGCACATAATACTCCTGGTGAGATCTCACCATAGCCCTGCACAGTTACAGTAAAACTCCTCCATCCTGTACTCAATCAGGAATGAAAACCAAAAGAACTGCAGATTCTGTAAATCAGAAACAAAAACAGAAATGCTGGAAAAGCTCAGTAGGTCTGGCAGCATCTGAGGAGAGAAATCAGAGTTAATGTTTCGGGTCGAGTGACCTTTCCTCGGAACTCAAGTTCGCTGATGATACTACCCTTATAGGTTGCATATCAAGCAATGAAGAGACATAATACAGGAGAGAGACAGTGCTTATTGACTTGGTGCAAAGATAACAATTTCTCTCTCAATGTCAGCAAAACTCTTTAGTTCTGATCATTGAATTCATAAAGCAAGGAGGAGGGCATGCCCCTATTTTATTCAATAGAGCTGAGGTGGAAGTGTTTGAGAGCATCAAATTTCTGCCAACAATCTGTCCTGGCACCCACATTGATGCAATGGTCAAGGAGGCACAACAACATCTCTTCTTTGTCATGAGGCTAAGGAAATTTGGCATCTCCTTAACGTCCCTCGCCAACTTTTACAGATGCGTCATAGAAAGCATACTAGTTGAATGTGTCACAGCTCGGTACGGCAACTGTTCTGGCAAGGGCTGTACGAAAAATTACAGAAAGTTGTGAACACAGCCCAGACGATCACGCAAGCTAACTTTCTATCCATTGTCTCCATCTGCACTTCTCGCTGCCTCGGAAATACAGCCAACATCGTCAAAGACCCCTCCCATCCTGGTCATAATCTCTTCTAACACCTCTTTCATCAGGCAGTAGATAGAAAAGCTCAAACACACATACCAACAGGTTCAAGAACAGCTTCTTCGCTTCTGTTATTAGACTTCTGAATGGATTTCTCAAATTTCAAATCTAATGTTGATCCTGCTTTTTGTGCACCCTCTTTGCAGCTGTAACTTTGTATTCCTAATTCTTTTCAAGCACCCTCTGGTCTTTCTATGTGATGATCTGCTTGTGCTACACGCAAAACAAAACATTTTATTGTGCATAGGTGCATGTAACAATAATAAATCAAATCAAATCAAATCTACAGCACTACCCAAGGCCCGACCATTAATTCTATATAAGTTCTGGCCTTGTTTGTTTATTTGTTTATTTATGTATTATGAACAGCTGAGTCCCAAGTTCTGATCCCTCGGTATCATACTAGTTACTGCCTTCCACCGCAAAAAAAACTATTTATTCCTACTTTCTGTTTCCTGTCTGCTAACCTATTCTCAGTTCATGCCATCTCACCATGTTTGGACAGAAGTTGTAATAAGGTCAGGAAAACCCAAACCGAGTACAAATAAGCAGGTTATTGCTTAACAAACATTGCTTGATAGAGTTTCCGATCTATGATCCCTCCCCTTTGCACCCGATGAAGCATTTTTTGAAGTTTTGCAATGTAGGAGCAACTAGATTGGAATTTCTTTTATTACTTATGCATCTATCACATTATTTATAAATGTAGCTGACTCTCAGTACAATACTATAAATGTGTGCTCTACTCAGCCTAAGGTTATCAGCTAAGTGATCAAACCACTTTCATCTTTTTGGATCTGTGATGAATGATTATTATTCTGCACAATGAAATGCAACATTTTGCCTTTGGGAGAAGTGATTTGCATATGTCACAAATTGATGCGGAATGAAATAGAAAAATGAAGAAGATGAATTCTTACAGCAGCTTAAATTATTAAAGGCACCAGTCAAATTAAAGAGGCCATTATGCATAAAGGCAGAACTCATTATTGTCATTAATCATCATTACAATGTTATCCATCAGCGAGGATGGTGTTTAGCAATCTCCAGTTAGGGTTACTGCACAATAAGGCTGTTTATCTTTACTGCTGAAGCAAAGCTGGCCCTGTGTTCCCAAAGAAAACTTACCTTTATCTATCTGCATTGACAAGCAAATAGAAAACCAAGGCTATTTATATCATGTTTTGTAAAACTGGCAAGTTGATGAAGTTTAACTGAATGTAATAGAATACCATGGTTTTTTTTTTACCCCTTCACTGTGCCTTTACCTAAACAGTTTACTAATTGGTGTTTCAGTATCATTGATTCCTTTCTGTAGTGTTCTGTTTCCCTGTGCGCCGCTCTCAGGTGGCTATTAGACTTTCATTGTCAGCTTTATTTATGCATATTGTGAGTGTTGGAAGACTGTTTGATTGTCACAGTCGTAAACCTGTCGCAGAGTCATAGTGTCATGCAGCAAGAAAGCAGACCCTTCGGTCCAACCAGTCCATGCTGAACATAATGCCAAACTAAACTGGTACAACCTGCCTGCTCCTGGCCCATATCCCTCCAAAGCTTTCCTGTTCATGTACTTACCCAAGTGTCTTTTAGACATTGTAACTGTGCCCACATCTGTGACTTCCCCAGAAAGTTCATTCCACACGCGAACCAACTTCTCTGCAAAAATCTTGTCCCTCATGTCCTACCTAAAGCTTGCTCCTCTCATCTTAAAAATATGTGCTGTAGCATTGAAAACCCCCATCCTAGGAAAAGGCACCTACCATTAACCATATCTATACCCGTCATAGTTTTATAAGCCTCTTTAAGGTTACCAATTAAACTCCTACACTCCAGTGAAGCAAGTCCCTGTCTACCTAGCCTTTCTTTATAACTGAAAGCTTCCATACCAGGCAACATCCTGGTAAATCTCTTCCAAGTCTTCACCCGATGTCTACAAACTTTACATCCAGTAGTGGCCACTGATCAATGATCAGCAGCAGAAACACCAACCAATTGGATTGTCAGTCCTCGGGGTGGGGGTGGGGGGGGGGGTGGGGGGGGGGGGGGCGGTGGTGGCAGGGAGCTGAGGTCCATTTCAATGCCGAAGCACTGTGCTGCGTAGGATCTGTTAATGTTTTGCAGATCAGTTATCCAGCCTGAGAGGGAGAATATGGAATCAGAGGTAATGGTATTACAGCTGAATAAACGTGACTACGGAGGTATGAGGGAGGATCTGGACAGAATTGACTGGAAGAGGAGCCTAGCAGGAAAACCAGGGGAACAGCATTGGCAGGAGTTTCTGGGAATAATTCAGGAGACACAGCAAAAATTCATCCCGAGGAAAAAGAAGCATGGTACAGGGAGGATGAGGCAATCATGGCTGACAAGGGAAGCCAGGGATAGCACAAAAACAAAAGAGAAAGCATATAATGCGGTGAAAGGCAGTGGGAAACCAGAGGATTGGTAAGCTTACAAAGACAAACAGAAGGCAATAAAAAAAAAACAAGGAGGGAGAAGATTAAATATGAAGGTACGTTAGCTGGTAATATAAATGAAGACTGCAAGAATTTCTTTAGGTAATTCTTTAGGCTAGCTTTAGGTAGGGCATGAGGGTCAAGATTTTTACAGAGAAGTTGGTTCACGTGTGGAATGAATTTTCTGGGCAAAACAGAGGCAAAAAGTGGGCATTGGTCCAGTGGAAAATGATGGCGGAGAGATGGTAGTGGGGAAGAAGGAAATGGCTGAGGAACTGAATAATTGCTTCACGTCAGTCTTCACACGAGTAATATCCCAAAAATTCGATAGAGTCGGGGTCAGAGCTGAGTATGGTGGCCATCACCAAGCAAAAGGCGCTAGGAAAACTGACTGGCCTGGAGGTGAACAAATCACCTGGACCAGATGGACTACACCCCAAAGTTCTAAAGGAGATAGCTGAAGAGATTGTGGAAGCGTTAGTGGTGATCTTTCAGGAATCACTAGAGTCAGAGAGGGTCCCAGAGGACTGGAAAATCACTAATGTGACACCCCTGTTTAAAAAGGAAATAAGGCAAAAGATGGAAAATTACAGGCCCATTTGTCTAACCTCAGTCGTGGGAAAGATTTTGGAGTCCATTGTAAAGGATGACGTTGCTGAATATTTAAAAGTGTATAGTAAAATATGGCAAAGTCAGCATGGTTTCATCAAGTAAAGGTTATGCCTGACAAATCTGCTGGAATTCTTTGAGGAAGTAATGAGCAGAATAGACAAAGGATAACCAATGGATGTTAGCAACCTGGACTTGAAAAAGGCCTTTGATAAGGTGCCACACAGGAGGCTGCTGAGTAAGATAAGGACCCATTGTATTAGAGGCAAGATACTAACATGGATAGAAGATTGGCTGTCTGGCAGAAAGCAAAGAGTAGTGATAAAGTTAACAAAGTGTGGAGCTGGATGAACACAGCAGGCCAAGCAGCATCTCAGGAGCACAAAAGCTGACGTTTTGGAGAGGGGGATGGGGAGAGGGAACTGGAATAAATAGGGAGAGAGGGGGAGGCGGACCGAAGATGGAGAGAAAAGCAGATAGGTAGAGAGGAGAGTATAGGTGAGGAGGTAGGGAGGGGATAGGTCAGTCCAGGAAAGACGGACAGGTCAAGGAGGTGGGATGAGGTGGTAGGTAGGAAATGGAGGTGCGGCTTGAGGTTGGAGGAAGGGATTGGTGAGAGGAAGAACAGGTTAGGGAAGCGGAGACAGGCTGGGCTGGTTTTGTGATGCAGTGGAGGGAGGGGATGAGCTGGGCTGCTTTTGTGATGCAGTGGGGGGAGGGGAAGAACTAGGCTGGTTTTGGGATGCAGTGGTGGAAGGGGAGATTTTGAAGCTTGTGAAGTCCACATTGATACCATTGGGCTGCAGGGTTCCCAAGCGGAATAAGAGGTGCTGTTCCTGCAACCTTCGGGTGACATCATTGTGGCACTGCAAGAGACACATGATGGACAATTCGACTGAGGAATGGGAGGGGGAGTCAAAATGTTTCGCGACTGGGAGGTGCAGTTGTTTGTTGCGAACTGAGCAGAGGTGTTCTGCAAAGCGGTCCCCAAGCCTCCGCTTGGTCTTCCCAGTGTAGAGGAAGCCACACCGGGTACAATGGATACAATATACCACATTGGCAGATGTGCAGGTGAACATCTGCTTGACATGGAAGGTCATGGGGCCTGGGATGGGGGTGAGGGAGGAGGTGTGGGGGCAAGTGTAGCACTTCCTGTGGTTGCAGGGGATGGTGCTGAGTGTCGTGGGGATGGAGGGGAGTGTGGAGCGGACAAGGGAGTCGCAGAGAGAGTGGTCTCTCCGGAAGACAGACAAGGGTGGGGATGGAAAAATAGCTTGGATGGTGAGGTCGGATTGTGGATTGCAGAAGTGTTGGAGGATGATGCGTTGTATCCGGAGGTTGGTGGGGTGGTATGTGAGAACGAGCGGGATCCTCTGAGGGCGTTGGTGGCGGGTGCAGGGTGTGAGTGATGTGTTGCGGGTAATGCAGGAGACGCGATCAAGGGCGTGCTCGACCACTGTGGGGTAATGTTGCGGTCCTTGAAGAATGTGGACTACTGGGAATTGTGGGAGTGGAATGCCTCATCCTGGGAGCAGATGTGGCGGAGGCGGAGGAATTGGGAATAGGGGATGGAATTTTTGCAGGAGGGTGGGTGGGAGGAGGTGTATTCTAGGTAGCTGTGGGAGTCGGTGGCCTTGAAATGGACATCAGTTACAAGCTGGTTACCTGAGATGGAGACTGAGAGGTCCAGGAAGGTGAGGGATGTGTTGGAGATGGCCCAGGTGAACTTGAGGTTGGGGTGGAAGGTGTTGGTGAAGTGGATGAACTGCTCGAGCTCCTCTGGGGAGCAAGAGGTGGCGCCGATACAGTCATCAATGTAACAGAGGAAGAGGTGGGGTTTGGGGCCTGTGTAGGTGTGGAAGAGGGACTGTTCCACGTAACCTACAAAGAGGCAGGCATAGCTTGGGCCCATGCGGGTACCCATGGCCACCCCCTTTGTCTGTAGGAAGTGGGAGGAATCGAAAGAGAAGTTGTTGAGGGTGGAGACGAGTTTGGCTAGGCGGATGATGCTCCCAGGATGAAGCATTCCACTCCCGCACATCCCAGATGTCCACATTCTTCAAGGACCGCAACCTTCTCCCCGCAGTGGTCGAGAACGCCCTTGACCGCGTCTCCCGCATTTCCCACAACATATCCCTCACACCCCGCCCCCACCAAAACTGCCCCCAGAGGATCCCCCTCGTTCTCACATGCCACCCCACCAACCTCCAGATATAATGCATCATCCTCCGACACTTCCGCCATCTACAATCCGACCCCACCACCCAAGCTATTTTTCCATCCCCACCCTTGTCTGCCTTCCGGAGAGACCACTCTCTCTGCGACTCCCTTCTCCGCTCCACACTCCCCTCCAACCCCACCACAGCCGGCACCTTCCCCTGCAAACGCAGGAAGTGCTACACTTGCCCCCAAACCTCCTCCCTCACCCCCATCCCAGGCCCCAAGATGACCTTCCATGTCAAGCAGATGTTCACCTGCACATCTGTCAATGTGGTATATTGTATCCATTGTACCCGGTGTGGCTTCCTCTACATTGGGGAGACGAAGCGGAGGCTTGGGGACCGCTTTGCAGAACACCTCTGCTCAGTTCGCAACAAACAACTGCACCTCCCAGTTGTGAACCATTTTAACTCCTCCTCCCATTCCTCAGACGACATGTCCATCATGGGCCTCCTGCAGTGCCACAATGACGCCACCCGAAGGTTGCAAGAACAGCAACTCATATTCCGTTTGGGAACCCTGCAGCCCAATGGTATCAATGTGGACTTCACAAGCTTCAAAATCTCCCTTTCCACCACTGCATCCCAAAACCAGCCCAGTTCTACCCCTCCCCCCACTGCATCACAAAACCAGCCCAACCTGTCTCCGCTTCCCTAACCTGTTCTTCCTCTCACCCATCCCTTCCTCCCACCTCAAGCCGCACCTCCATTTCCTATTTACCACCTCATCCTGCTTCCTTGACCTTCCGTCTTCCCTGGACTGACCTATCCCCTCCCTACCTCCTCACCTATACTCTCCTCTCTACCTATCTTCTTTTCTCTCCATCTTTGGTCCGCCTCCCCCTCTCTCCCTATTTATTCCAGTTTCCTCTACCCATCCCCCTCTCTGATGAAGGGTCTAGGCCCGAAGCATCAGCTTTTGTGCTCTTAAGATGCTGCTTGGCCTGCTGTGTTCATCCCGCTCCACACTTTGTTATCTTGGAATCTCCAGCATCTGCAGTTCCCATTATCAGTAGTGATAAAGTGTTCTTTCTCAGGATGGCAGCTGGTGAAAGTCATGTTCTGCAAGCATCAGTGTTGAGACCACAACTTTTCATTTCGTACATTACTGATCTCGATGAAGGAACCTTGGGCATTCTGGCTAAGTTTGTAGCTGTTACAGAGATAGGCAGATGGACAGGTCGTATTGAGGAGGTGACGACACTGCAGAAGGACTTGGACAGGTTAGGACAATGGGCAAAGAAGTGGCGGGTGGAGTACAATGTGAGAAAGTGTGAGGTCATGCACTTTGGTAAGATGAATAAATGCATGGACTATTTTCTAAATGGGCAGAAAATTCAGAAATCTGAAGCGCAAAGAAAGTTTGGAGTTCTTGTCCAGGATTCTCTCAAGGTAAACTTGCAGGTTGAGTCAATAGTCAGGAAGGCAAATGCAATGTTGGCATTTATTTTGAGAGGACTTGAATGTAACAGCATGGATGTTTTATTGAGGCTTTATAAGGCTCTGGTCAGGCTACACTTGGAGTATTGTGTGCAGTTTTGGGCCCCATATCTCAGGAAGGATGCACTGGACCTGGAACGGGTTCGGAGGAGGTTCATGAGAATGGTCCCAGGAATGGAAAGCTTAACATATGAGGAACATTTGAGAACTCAATAGAGCTTAGACAGATGTGGGGTGATTTAATTGAAACTTTCAGAATACTGAATGGCCTGGACAAAGTGGATGTTCGGAAGATGTTTCCATTGGTAGGAGACCCTAGGATCTGAGGTTACAGTCTTAGAATAAAGGGAAGACCTTTTAGAATGGAGGTAAGGAGAAATTACTTCAGCCAGAGAGTGGTGAATCTATGGAATTCACTGTCACAGAAGGCTGTGGAGGCCAGGTCATTCAGTACATTTAAGGCTGAGATAGATAGTTCTTGATTATCAAGGGGATCAAGGGTTGTGGGGAGAAAGCAGGAAAATAGGTGTGAGGAGCATATCAGTCATGATTGAATAGCAGATCGGACTCGGTGGGCCGAATGGCCGAATTTCTGTTCCAATGTCTTATGGTCTTATGGTCTACATTCCTCTGTTGCCCTAAAGATTGAGACTTCAGAAATAATTTGATCGTGCTTTCAGAAGAACAGGAATTTAAATCCAAGTTAATGGTGAATTGAAAGTCGCCAACCAAATCTTCTCTCTGAAATTGTGAAGGGGCATTTAATTGAATGGAAGAAACAACATGCAGTAGCGCCAAGATAATAAAGTGTGAAGCTGGATGAACACAACAGGCCAAGCAGCATCTCAGGAGCACAAAAGCTGACGTCTCGGGCCTAGACCCTTCATCAGAGAGCTCCTGAGATGCTGCTTGGCCTGCTGTGTTCATCCAGTTTCACACTTTATTATCTTGGATTCTCCAGCATCTGCAGTTCCCATTATCACTGATGCAGTAGTGCCAGTTTGGTGCAGTGCCCTTGACCTTTGAGAATAAAGGCCATGCGGTCAAGCCCAACTTCAAGACTTGAGTTAAGTTGCTACCAGTTCAGGCTGCCTGAGAATCTTACCCTTGCTTTATTAGTACAATACTAACAGAATACAACATTGCCAGAGGCACTGATGTTTCGATGAGATGTTAAATCAAGGTTCTTCAGGTAAGGTTCAAAGAAGAATGCTAACATTCTGCTGGTGGTACCAAGCTTCACCTGTTACAACTCCCAGCAAAACATTCAACCAGCTAACCTTATGTTTTGTGGCTTCCACTAATTGACAACTGCACTGATCTGTTGAACACCAGTGCTGAATCTTACCATGTAATGACGGATTGACATTATTATAGATTTTCATGGAGAATTTCTCTCTGTCTAAAGCATCTTCTTGTGCATTCATCTCAGGCTTGCTTCATTACTGAGGCATTAAACCCCTGTGGTGACCCTCTCATTTCATATTAGCCGATTCTTTCACTCATCATTGACAGAAGTGCCCACCACTGTTGGGATATCTGGGGATCCCTGGCACTGGCAGCATCTATGAACCCCGACTATGCACAAGTGTTGGCAGTCTGGAGTGATCTTTCACCTTGAAGGTTTTGGAGAAGAAACCACAAACCAACGGATCTCATGGCACATTTGTGGCACAGCAGACACTTCCTTGCACATGCAATCGTTGTTTTTGGGCATGATAAACAACGTACTGTTCACGTTCCTTTGCCACATCCCATCTTAATTACAATGCACTCTGTCACTGCTGCTCTGTCTGCAATGCCCATCGTAGCATAGCATCTTAACATGGGTCAATGTGAGATCATCACAAATAGAGAAGGCTTCAATCACTTCAAAGTATTCAGTCATATTCACCAACATCAAAAATGAACTGAAATCAATCAAATGAAATTTGCACATGTCTCTCTGAACACAAAGCAACTGCTTGCCTTTCTAGTACCAGCAATAAAAAAGGGGCGACACGGTGGCTCAGTGGTTATCACTGCAGCCTCAGCACCAGAGATTCCAGCCTCAGGTGACTGTCTGTGTGGAGTTGGCACGCTTTCCCGGTGTCTGCGTGGGTTTCCTCCGGATGCTCTGATTTCCTCCCACAGTTCAAAAAAAAATCTGCAGGCTAGGTGGATTGGCCATGCTAAATTGCCTTTAGTATTCCGGGGTGTGTGGGTTATAGGGGGATGGGTCTGGGTGGGATATATCAAGGGGCAGTGTGGACTTGTTGGGCCAAAGGGCCTGTTTCCACACTGTAGGGAATCTAATCTAATCAAATTGCACGGTCAATGAATGATCACTACACCCAGTTCTTGTTTGCTGGAACAGGGTGTCAATTAAATGCTCTTTGACTTGTAGGGACCGACAGTGCTGTGCTGTATCATGCAGAAGGTGATCTTGTTCCTGTTCTCATTCTCCTCTTCAAAGACTGCTCCTGTTCTCTCAGCCACTGTCACGTCCCCACCCCCAACTTTGCCTGCTCCAGTTCTTCAGAGCACAGGATTCTAAGATGCAGCAGCACACTCGCTCTGGATTTTACTCCAAGCCTCCCTCCCCACAGACCAATCCAAGTATCAGAACCACATCTTCAGGAGTCCTATCGTCTGCTCTACCCTGGTCAAAGATTGGACCGCATTACATTAATGGCCGGCTTAGGTCAGTGGCCTGCAGTAATGGAGTCTATCAGCCATGGTCACAATGAGTGGCCCCTGCCTCCCAGAAACCCATTTTATCAAACATGCGGCACTTCAAACGCAACAGGAACTTGAGAGCTCCTGAAGAAAGTCATCATGGCAGTTCCTAGGGTATCAGGTGCAACTTCTAAGTGGTATTATTGATAATAGGCTACTTGCACATTGAAGGAATGGAATCCTTTTCTGTTGACGAAGGCATTGTGACATGACTCTCTCAGCATGATATGTGTACAGTCTATCAAACCCTCCATCAAGGTAGAACAGCGATGTATAAAAGGCCCCTGTCTCAGATTGTGAGGCCTGTTCCAGAGTTTGGTATAGTTCAATTGCAGGGTCCTGAGACACCCTTAGCCTCTGCTAACTCTGCACCTTGCTCAGACACAAAACGTGGCATTGAGGTTGAAGCATCCTAGGCCTCCTGTACCTTTTTCACTTCCTAAGGGGACCTTCAGCTATGATGTCTTCATATGCTGCAGGTTGCTGCTATTTCTGAGCTTTCTGATGCATCTGTTCCACTGCCATTTCAGTGCATTTGTGTTGCATCACAGCAATAGTCGTGATGATGCCAATCGTGTCTGCATCGATCAGCCATGGTTACAATGACCCTGCATAGGGAACAGAGAAACAGAACAAGTCCTTAGCAATGTGAACACTCAGAATGTGCATAAATTAAAAATGATAGCATCACATACTCTTCCATAAAATAGCGAATTGCACATTCTAACAAGAAGGGCCATGGAATATCTCATAGAATTCCTACAGTGTGGAAGCAGGCCTTTCAGCCCATTGAGCCCATACTGACCCTGTCCATTCTCCGTAACCCTGCAATTCCCATGGCTAATTCACCCACCCTGCATATCCCTGGACACTATAGGTAATTTAGCATGGCCAACCCACATAACCTGCATATGTTTGGACTGTGGGAGGAAACCAGACCACCCAGAGGAAATCAATATAGACAGGGGAAAAATATGCAAACTCCACACAGCCAGTTGACCAAGAGTATGATTGAGCCCAGGTCCCTGGTGCTGTGAGGCAGCAGTGCTGACCACTGAGCAACTGTCCTCACCTTGGTACTTTGACATTGCATGTTATTCTAATGAATTCAGCATCAGTTGTGGCACAAAAAGATAGTAGGAAATTGTAAGTGCTGCATGAGTACTAAATGTTTCTTGAAATACAGCCCAAACACAGTGTACTACATAATCCTAGCATGCTGCGCTCTGCACAGCTAGAGTGGGCAAAGAGAGGCTGGGATGGGAAGTGCAGAGCTGGGAGAATGTCAGCAATCTTACGAGGAGGAAAATAAGGACAGTGAGCAGAATCAGCATCACCGTCACTTTGCTAGAGGCCTGAAGCATCACTTTAAACATGCCAGTCAGGACTTAATTGACATCTGGTTCAAATAAATGTTATCTGGGCGTGGTGGTCACTCATTTTCTTTTTTCATTAAATTTACTGTTGTTCAAAAGGCAAGTAGCCCCCTTCTGTTCTCAAAAGGACAAGCAAATTTTCTTTGATTTTTCTTTGTTTTTGCTGTAATAGATAAAAATGAACATTTTCAAACACTTAGTATCAGAGATAATGGGAACTGCAGATGCTGGAGATTCCAAGATAATAAAATGTGGGGCTGGATGAACACAGCAGGCCAAGCAGCATCTCAGGAGCACAAAAGCTGACGTTTCGGGCCTAGACCCTTCATCAGAGAGGGGGATGGGGGGAGGGAACTGGAATAAATAGGGAGAGAGGGGGAGGCGGACCGAAGATGGAGAGTAAAGAAGATAGGTGGAGAGGGTGTAGGTGGGGAGGTAGGGAGGGGATAGGTCAGTCCAGGGAAGATGGACAGGTCAAGGAGGTGGGATGAGGTTAGTAGGTAGCTGGGGGTGTGGCTTGGGGTGGGAGGAAGGGATGGGTGAGAGGAAGAACCGGTTAGGGAGGCAGAGACAGGTTGGACTGGTTTTGGGATGCAGTGGGTGGGGGGGAAGAGCTGGGCTGGTTGTGTGGTGCAGTGGGGGGAGGGGATGAACTGGGCTGGTTTAGGGATGCAGTGGGGGAAGGGGAGATTTTGAAACTGGTGAAGTCCACATTGATACCATATGGCTGCAGGGTTCCCAGGCGGAATATAAGTTGCTGTTCCTGCAACCTTCGGGTGGCATCATTGTGGCAGTGCAGGAGGCCCATGATGGACATGTCATCAAGAGAATGGGAGGGGGAGTGGAAATGGTTTGCGACTGGGAGGTGCAGTTGTTTGTTACGAACTGAGCGGAGGTGTTCTGCAAAGCGGTCCCCAAGCCTCCGCTTGGTTTCCCCAATGTAGAGGAAGCCGCACCGGGTACAGTGGATGCAGTATACCACATTGGCAGATGTGCAGGTGAACCTCTGCTTAATGTGGAATGTCATCTTGGGGCCTGGGATGGGGGTGAGGGAGGAGGTGTGGGGACAAGTGTAGCATTTCCTGCGGTTGCAGGGGAAGGTGCCGGGTACGGTGGGGTTGGAGGGCAGTGTGGAGCGAACAAGGGAGTCACGGAGAGAGTGGTCTCTCCGGAAAGCAGACAGGGGAGGGGATGGAAAAATGTCTTGGGTGGTGGGGTCGGATTGTAAATGGCGGAAGTGTCGGAGGATAATGCGTTGTATCCGGAGGTTGGTAGGGTGGTGTGTGAGAACGAGGGGGATCCTCTTGGGGCGGTTGTGGCGGGGGCGGGGTGTGAGGGATGTGTCGCGGGAGATGCGGGAGACGCGGTCAAGGGCGTTCTCAATCACCGTGGGGGGAAAGTTGCGGTCCTTAAAGAACTTGGACATCTGGGATGTGCGGGAGTGGAGTGTCTTATCGTGGGAGCAGATGCGGCGGAGGCGGAGGAATTGGGAATAGGGGATGGAATTTTTGCAGGAGGGTGGGTGGGAGGAGGTGTATTCTAGGTAGCTGTGGGAGTCGGTGGGCTTGAAATGGACATCAGTTACAAGCTGGTTGCCTGAGATGGAGACTGAGAGGTCCAGGAAGGTGAGGGATGTGCTGGAGATGGCCCAGGTGAACTGAAGGTTGGGGTGGAAGGTGTTGGTGAAGTGGATGAACTGTTCGAGCTCCTCTGGGGAGCAAGAGGCGGCGCCGATACAGTCATCAATGTACCGGAGGAAGAGGTGGGGTTTGGGGCCTGTGTAGGTGCGGAAGATGGACTGTTCCACGTAACCTACAAAGAGGCAGGCATAGCTGGGGCCCATGCGGGTGCCCATGGCCACCCCCTTAGTCTGTAGGAAGTGGGAGGAGTCAAAAGAGAAGTTGTTGAGTGTGAGGACGAGTTCCGCTAGGCGGATGAGAGTGTCGGTGGAGGGGGCCTGGTCGGGCCTGCGGGACAGGAAGAAGCGGAGGGCCTTGAGGCCATCTCCATGCGGAATGCAGGTGTACAGGGACTGGACGTCCATGGTGAATATGAGGTGTTGGGGGCCAGGGAATTGGAAGTCCTGGAGGAGGTGGAGGGCGTGGGTGGTGTCACGGACATAGGTGGGGAGTTCCTGGACCAAAGGGGAGAAAATGGAGTCCAGATAGGTGGAGATGAGTTCGGTGGGGCAGGAGCAGGCTGAGACGATGGGTCGACCGGGGCAGGCAGGTTTGTGGATTTTGGGAAGGAGATAGAAACGGGCCGTGCGGGGTTGGGGAACAATGAGGTTGGAGGCTGTGGGTGGGAGGTCCCCTGAGGTGATGAGGTCATGAATGGTGTTGGAGATGATGGTTTGGTGCTCGGGTGTGGGGTCATGATCGAGGAGGCGGTAGGAGGTGGTGTCGGAAAGTTGGCGTCTGGCCTCGGCGATGTAGAGGTCAGTACGCCATACTATCAAACCCGCAGACAAGGGTGGCGCAGTGGTAGTATGGCGTACTGACCTCTACATCGCCGAGGCCAGACGCCAACTTTCCGACACCACCTCCTACCGCCTCCTCGATCATGACCCCACACCCGAGCACCAAACCATCATCTCCAACACCATTCATGACCTCATCACCTCAGGGGACCTCCCACCCACAGCCTCCAACCTCATTGTTCCCCAACCCCGCACGGCCCGTTTATATCTCCTTCCCAAAATCCACAAACCTGCCTGCCCCGGTCGACCCATCGTCTCAGCCTGCTCCTGCCCCACCGAACTCATCTCCACCTATCTGGACTCCATTTTCTCCCCTTTGGTCCAGGAACTCCCCACCTATGTCCGTGACACCACCCACGCCCTCCACCTCCTCCAGGACTTCCAATTCCCTGGCCCCCAACACCTCATATTCACCATGGACGTCCAGTCCCTGTACACCTGCATTCCGCATGGAGATGGCCTCAAGGCCCTCCGCTTCTTCCTGTCCCGCAGGCCCGACCAGGCCCCCTCCACCGACACTCTCATCCGCCTAGCGGAACTCGTCCTCACACTCAACAACTTCTCTTTTGACTCCTCCCACTTCCTACAGACTAAGGGGGTGGCCATGGGCACCCGCATGGGCCCCAGCTATGCCTGCCTCTTTGTAGGTTACGTGGAACAGTCCATCTTCCGCACCTACACAGGCCCCAAACCCCACCTCTTCCTCCGGTACATTGATGACTGTATCGGCGCCGCCTCTTGCTCCCCAGAGGAGCTCGAACAGTTCATCCACTTCACCAACACCTTCCACCCCAACCTTCAGTTCACCTGGGCCATCTCCAGCACATCCCTCACCTTCCTGGACCTCTCAGTCTCCATCTCAGGCAACCAGCTTGTAACTGATGTCCATTTCAAGCCCACCGACTCCCACAGCTACCTAGAATACACCTCCTCCCACCCACCCTCCTGCAAAAATTCCATCCCCTATTCCCAATTCCTCCGCCTCCGCCGCATCTGCTCCCACGATAAGACATTCCACTCCCGCACATCCCAGATGTCCAAGTTCTTTAAGGACCGCAACTTTCCCCCCACGGTGATTGAGAACGCCCTTGACCGCGTCTCCCGCATCTCCCGCGACACATCCCTCACACCCCGCCCCTGCCACAACCGCCCCAAGAGGATCCCCCTCGTTCTCACACACCACCCTACCAACCTCCGGATACAACGCATTATCCTCCGACACTTCCGCCATTTACAATCCGACCCCACCACCCAAGACATTTTTCCATCCCCTCCCCTGTCTGCTTTCCGGAGAGACCACTCTCTCCGTGACTCCCTTGTTCGCTCCACACTGCCCTCCAACCCCACCGTACCCGGCACCTTCCCCTGCAACCGCAGGAAATGCTACACTTGTCCCCACACCTCCTCCCTCACCCCCATCCCAGGCCCCAAGATGACATTCCACATTAAGCAGAGGTTCACCTGCACATCTGCCAATGTGGTATACTGCATCCACTGTACCCGGTGCGGCTTCCTCTACATTGGGGAAACCAAGCGGAGGCTTGGGGACCGCTTTGCAGAACACCTCCGCTCAGTTCGTAACAAACAACTGCACCTCCCAGTCGCAAACCATTTCCACTCCCCCTCCCATTCTCTTGATGACATGTCCATCATGGGCCTCCTGCACTGCCACAATGATGCCACCCGAAGGTTGCAGGAACAGCAACTTATATTCCGCCTGGGAACCCTGCAGCCATATGGTATCAATGTGGACTTCACCAGTTTCAAAATCTCCCCTTCCCCCACTGCATCCCTAAACCAGCCCAGTTCATCCCCTCCCCCCACTGCACCACACAACCAGCCCAGCTCTTCCCCCCCACCCACTGCATCCCAAAACCAGTCCAACCTGTCTCTGCCTCCCTAACCGGTTCTTCCTCTCACCCATCCCTTCCTCCCACCCCAAGCCGCACCCCCAGCTACCTACTAACCTCATCCCACCTCCTTGACCTGTCCGTCTTCCGTGGACTGACCTATCCCCTCCCTACCTCCCCACCTACACCCTCTCCACCTATCTTCTTTACTCTTCATCTTCGGTCCGCCTCCCCCTCTCTCCCTATTTATTCCAGTTCCCTCCCCCCATCCCCCTCTCTGATGAAGGGTCTAGGCCCGAAACGTCAGCTTTTGTGCTCCTGAGATGCTGCTTGGCCTGCTGTGTTCATCCAGCCCCACATTTTATTATTTTCAAACACTTGAAGGCTTTCTAGCCGTATGATGCTCCCAAGTTGGGCTTTGAGAAAATGTTATGTCATACCGGGTGTTAGGGAATGAAGATACTTCCTTAGACAGGTTTCTAAGATAGGATGATGCTATGGGCAGGTAACTTGCGTAGCTTTTTGGTTCTTCTAGCTGCAATTACAATAACCATTGATCAGACAGCTGATGATGTAAAATACCACCATTTTCATGTCCTGACCCGAAACATCAACTTTCCTGCTCCTCTGATGATGCCTGGCCTGCTGTGTTCCACCAGCTCCAAACTGTGTTATCATGTTCATGAATGTGTGTTTGTATTTGCAATTAATTGTCATTCATATGCCCTCAGAAAAATATAACTTCTTGCTTCCCTCGCTTAACATGCACTGTGAAGGACAGCTCATGACTGGCAATGTTTGACCTGGTACATGGCTGGGTTCTGACAATGGTGCCAAAGCTGGGAATCCTGTGAAGTCGAATGGCCTACTCTGCCACTAATGGTCTTTTCCAATGCTGTATTAGTTGACCTTCAACTTTTAATAAGTGGAAGCACCTCAGAATTTATTCATGTTTTCGGCCTTGTCTAACTGAAAGTCTTTCTCATTTGAGACATCTACCATTAACACTGGTGAAATATTTAAGACGCATTTACTGTTAATGAAAACTCATCAACATACTCAAACATGATGTGTAGGTGCTGCTGTTTGACAAGGTCAGAAGTCACACGACACCAGGATATAGTCCAACAAATTTATCTGAAATCGCAAGCTTTCATAGCGCTGCTCCTTCATCCGGTGAAGAAGTAGCAGTGCACCAAAAGCTTGTGGTTTCAATAAACCTGTTGAAATATAAACCAATGGCTTGTGACTTCAAACATTTCAACTGTTGACAACCTTACTTTTTGTCTTCATTTACTTATTTTCCCCTAGAAACACAAACTCACCCATTGATTTTGTGCAGTTCCATCCAATAAATGAGTTATTGAAGATTATACCTCAAAACATGATTAAAATAATCTTAAAGTAGTGTAGTAAAATTTAGAACTGTATTACCACAATGTTTCTGATGTGATGTTAATTTTGCACTGCACTCTTAAACCCATCCTGGATTTTGCCCTTGAGGCTTCTTTACTAAAAGGGTAATTATTGCCAAGATCAATTCAATTTTTCCTTTCCAAATGCATAGTCCAGACTGATAATGATGAACATCTAAATAAAACATGGAAATGATATTTGCTTTAATTTTATAAGATCAGATGTTAGACCCAAAAGTATGTCAACCTTTGTGGAGAAGAATTAATTATATTGGATAAGTTATGGGATTTGTGTAAAGGAAATAATCAAATACTAATGGGAGCAATTGAACTTTCTGAGCAATATCTGGCTTTTCCATAGACATTGTACTTAGAAACTGTGATTACACTGTTCATTATACATTTTAATAAGAAAGTAATTATAGTAAATTCAGAATAGATGAAAATTCAGAAACAACTGTCCTCACTGGCATTCCCACCAGGAATCTTTAGATATCTTTCCCTTTCATGAGTTGATAACCTGTTGTCCATTTTTTGCATCTTCCGTGTCTATGACAGCTAAAGCCTTTCGAAGCCTGTTCATTTTCGAACAGATGGGAGATGAGAATTTGTGACTATATACCACATTATTGCAATATTTCACAAGTATTTCAAACAGGATGATTACTGTGAAATGCAGTATGCACTATCCAGTTGGGGCAGTTGCATTCCACCACCATCACTGATGTAGGTTCATCTTTTCTGGCTTTGTTTGCTTGAGGAGCCACAGGACATCAGGAAAATAGGATGCCTGGAACCTTTGCTATTTGCTCCAGACAGGCAAGAATACTTCAACAGAAACTAGAAACATTAATTTGGCAACTTCTCTGTAGAAAGAAGCAAAATTGAAGTTTCCAGTCCATGACCTTTTATTAGTTCCTAAACGTTCTGTGGCCCACCTCTCCCAATATCAGCATAAACCCCTACTGTTGTCAGGAGAAGGCATCCGATGCTTCATGATTCAGTCTCACGAACAAATGGCAGCTCATGAAGAACACTGCTATGTAGCCATGCTTCCAACAGCATGAAGCCATTACTACAAAGATGGATTCCATTTGTAACTCCATTTGCTGTTGATTTTTCATTTTGTAATTCAGCAGAGGAGTGGCAGTACTTGTGTAGCAGAAATGCATAGGAGCACAGTCAGCTGCACAGGAGATACCTTTATCATATTCAATTCCCCTAGCTTGATATTGGATAGTCCGTCTGCTTTTATTCTTATTCAATTTTGGGAGCATTTCATTCGACAAAGCAGCGTTATTTGAAATAAGAAACATCCACATTGCTGAGCAGCTGGAGTGATATTTAGGCTGAGTAAGGACAGCAAGCTTCCTTCCCTAAAGGACATTGATGGACCAGCTAGATGTTTACAACAATCTGATATTTCCTGACCATCATCATTTCAGGTCTTTATTAATTAAGTGCATTTGAAAATTTCCATTTGCCTCGAAGGAATTTGAATTCATAACCTTACAACATCGACCTAGGTCTTTGGATTAATAGTCCTGCAACAGTATCAGTGTGCTAATGCTCCCAAAGGCAGCAATTCTGGTGATATAACACACCTTCATTGTCATTCCATATTCAACTTGCACCAATACGTGTCAATTAGTGCTTCAAACCTCAGGATAGGCTTTAACCTCAACATCTCTGGCACAGAAGCAATGGGCTGGAATATGTGGAGTTGGCAGATGTCTTAACATTGGAGATGAAAACAGAGGTAACCCCACTTCACTGGGCAGTGGAACCGGAGATCATATTGCAAGTGATGACCATTTAAGTGCCTGTCTCTGGGGCTGCTGTCCATTTAAGGACAGAAAACTGCCCACAGCGGGCTGCCAGGCCCACCAATTGGTATTCAGTTTATCGGTCATAGCATCACCACTGGGAATAGTGGCCACTGCTCAAACTGCTGCTGTTATAATGGTGATATAGATCGTGTTGTACTGCTTCATGGATTCCAAAGTAAACAGGCAGTGCAGCTTTATGATAGTTACATTGCATTACAACATGCAAAGCTTCATCATAAAGGTCCTCTCAGCTCAATGGAGTGAATATAGTGTGTTCAGATAGCAAGTTGTTTAATAGAACAATAATAGCCAGTAAACACAGAAAGCCATTAACACAAATGGCAGGACTATAGCACAAACAATTAAATCCTGAACAAAGCCAATATGTCCCAGCATCAATTACATTCTCTCCCAATGTCAGTTGCGCAGGATGTCCTGTGTGGCCGATTGTAGGAGACAACATTGTACTTTATGATGAACTATACTGTGGGAAGCAAAACCAAAGTCCACCTTGGAAAAATGTCAAAGGCCAGCTGAAAAGACACCTATCTCGGCAGAGAGTGACCAGTGGGTTTGGGTGCTTAATATGAGCCAACAAACTAGCACAACAATGTAAATAGCGAAGTTAAAAAAAACTTCAAAACATCTGTCTCTACAAGAGCACAAATGTTCATGTTACATGAGAGAACATTTTCAGAAACATTCAGACCATGTTCTGCCGGCAGTGGGATTTGATCAAGAAATTATGAAAGACTCTTAGCACATAAACAGTGTGACTGACGAGGCTGAGTCTTGGCCTGAAGGCTCTTGAGTTATTGAGGTTTAGCAACTCCTGATTTGGAAGGGCTCTGGTCCTTTCATTGCCTGCACTTTCAGCAGCCTCACACACATTTACTTCAAACTTACAGGTTGCTTTCCTGTTCTGGTGCATACCAGCTGTCCCTGCTGGCACCCTCTTGCACTCAAACCCATTGGTCACTCTCTGCCAAGATAGGTGTGTTTTCAGCTGGCCTTTGATGCATTTCCAATGTGTACTTTGGTTTTGCTTTCCACAGTGTCGTTCATCATAAAGCACAATTTTGGTCTCCTACAATTGGCCACGCAGGACATCCAGTGCAACTGGCGTTGGAAGAGAATGCAGTTGATGCTGGGGCATATTGGCTTGGTTCAGGATTTAATTGTTCATGATACAGTCCTGCCATCTGATGTTCATTACGGAATGAAAGCAACATTGGCAGAACTGCACCAACAGTTACAACTGTTTTCTGAACAGAATCCCTGATTCTGCCCTATACATGAGTCAGTGACAGCAACTACTCTGTATACTTGAGTTCTGATAGAAATTAATTGTTAATAGCTTCATTTGATAAACTTCAAGTGGAGTTAAAAACAGCAGTTGATATTGCATAAACAATTTTCTAAGTCCTTGTTTATAGTGGCATCTTTTGAGATAATGCACTTAGGCAGATAAACTGCTCATCTTTGGACTTGGGGAGGCAACTGGAGCACCCGGAGGAAACCCTTGCAGACACAGGGAGAACATGCCAGAATAGTCGCCTGACAGTTGGAATTGAATCCAAGTCCCTGGTGCTGTGAGGCACCACTGAGCTGCCGTGCCATCCTTACATGGTATTTGGTATTATGTTTGGTGAGTCCAATATCAGTTGTTTATGTAACTATCTGAAATACATTTCTACCCCTACATGCATTACAATAGCTTTGAAATTGCACCAAAGATAATATTGTGATTTTGGTACAAGGTATCGAATAATATGCTGTTTTAAATTGTTGATTTACGTATTATTTAATATATTGTATTTATCCTTGCATTCCTCCTAGAATTCTCAGTGTTTCTATGATCATGAACTTATAAGTATTCAGACAAAATCCCAATTTTTAACTTTAGGGATAATAATTTTAGTTTTCCACGTATGTGCCTCGAGCAATCTTTCAGCATAGGTTTAGAAAGATATGGACCAAACACAGGCAAGTGGGGATAATTTAGATTGGGAAACTTGGTTGGCATGGATGAGTTGGACTGATTCTCTGCCGTCTGACTCTATAACTGTGCCTGTATGACATCAAAACGAGGAATCATACCAATCTTAAGTGACCTTTGCTCATTTGAGTATAATGTTTTTCAAAAATCTTAAAAAACATCTAATTCTATCAGAGTGACAATGTTATATTAGTTGTACAACTCTAGGACTCTTGTGTCTCAAAACTCAATACTTTGTTGAGTGCTTGACAGAAGTATTGGAGAAACTGATCCACTCAGGTCAACTAAATTAGCCCAATCAAAGCCAAGCGCCAGGGTGTTGATGAGGTGAAGATTACAAGCTCAGTTCTTTCAGAGTGTGAAGGATTAAATTCATAAACTTTTGCAGAAGTACGATGTTATTTAACACAAAAATCAAAGTACTGGGTGGAAGAACATTTTTGATCAATATAGCACAACCATTAAAAAAATTCAATAAAGCACTCAGAAGAAAATCATGACAGAATAAGAATGAGGAAGCCGCCGACTCATTTATGGAGAGCCTAGATAAATACATATGGGGAAAATGTTAGACTGATAGGATGCTATAATGTACAATGGGATGCAGAAGAAATGGAAAATAAATGCTGGCAAAGACCATTTGGACTAGAGGCCTATTTCTGCGCTGTAATTTCTACAATCAATATCCTGTAAACTTGAACAGAAATAGAAGTTGCTGGAAAAGCTCTGGCAGCATCTGTGAAGGAAAAATCAGAGTTGACGTTTTGGGTCTGGTGACCCTTCCTCAGAATTTGACTTCCTGTTGTCCTAATTGAAGTTTGCATATTTGTGTCAGCACGAATTGCTTGAGGATTCTGAATGAGAGGAGACAGATTTGTGGAACAGAAATGAGTGAGTATATGCATGCAGTGTTGAAGAGGGTTCCAGGCTGAACAAACTAACCAAAGGCTTGGGACAGTAACAGGTATAGACACTGAGAAGTGATATATGAGAGGTCTCATTTGACTAGGCTCAGGATACTGTGGGCACCAAAACCAAAGTACCATCAAAGTGGGAGAAACTCAGTGGTTGTTAAAGATAGATGAGCACAAAGTTACCGACAGGTGTTACAAATAAGGATTAAACTCAGGTGTTGTGTACAGGGGTTACAGACAGGTGTTGTGTACAGGGGTTAAAGGCTGGTGTTGTGAGAAGGGCTTACAGGCAGGTGTTGTGTTCAAGGGTTGTGTACAGGGGTTGTGTACAGGGGTTAAAGGCTGGTGTTGTGAGAAGGGCTTACAGGCAGATTTTGTGAACAGGGGTAACAGACAGGGGTTGTGAGCAGGGCTTACAGGTAGGGGTTGTGAGCAAGAGTTACAGGCAGGTGTTGTGAGTGGGGGGTTACAGGCAGGTGCTTTAAACAGGGGTTCCAGAGATGTGTCATGTGCAGGGGTTGCAGACAGATGTTTTGAGCAAAGGTGTTGTGTGCAGGGATTTTGGACAGATGTTGTGAGCAGGCAATACAGGCAGGTGTTGTGTGCTGGGGTTACAGGCAGGTGCTTTATACGGGGTTACTAACAGATGTTGTGGGCATGGGTTACAGACAGGTGTTGTGAGGAGGGACTGCAGACGTGTTTTAAACAGGAGTTACAGGCAGGTGTTATTTGCAGAATTTACAGGTAGGTATTGTAAACAGGGGTTACAGACAGGTGTTGTGGGCAGGGGCTACAGACAGGTGTTGTGGGCAGGGGGTCCAACCTTGAGAGTTGGAAATAGTAAGATGTCAGGAAAGTAATAGCAAAGTGTGTAGGCAATGACTGTGATTCTTACAGTAAATAAATATTACATGCGACATGTGATGTTAAGCTGTTATTTACAGGCTAGAAAGCTGCACACACCAAATATGGCCTGAAATGTAAATGCCATCTAGTGGCAAAAAGAATAAGAACGCAACAACATAAGTGCAAATAGTTTGAAGTATTGTGCAAGAAACTGTTGAAATATAACAAGGGCATTGAATGAAAATTTGGGGACAGTGTCTGTTCATCGCATGCTTTTTTTTGTTTAAATGTCCATTGTGTGCAGAAGCCAATTACCATTCTGAGGAATCTACAGCTATAGATTTTCTATTTTCTCCATATAAGTGAATACTATCTCCCCATTGAGACATTGGTACAGGCACAACATTTAGGAAGAGGTTGATTGAATCATGGTTTAGTGATTCCCAAAGATTTATTGCAATATGGCTGGAGTCTAACCAGTAAAAATTGGGCAGTTTACCAATACAAAGCACAGGCCAACTTTCTAATACTTCTCCAGCTCCAAACTACCTTTTGGAATATGTCGTGTACAGTTATTGTGACTTGAGTGAGGAGAATCACAACCCTTGAAGACAAGTTCAACATTTCAGCTTTCACTAATCTGGTAATTTAGCTGATCTATTGATGGCAGCACTCTGAACTAAAAAAGCCCTCCTTGTCTTAGGGACTTGATCTCTGAATCTTCCATACCACCATATTTTCATCTGAAATTCTATCTTTGGGTCACCTTGGAGTGATTTCACTCCAAAAGCACCCACTTTATCTCAAATGAAGCTAGTTACTAGTTGGAGATTAGATAACAGACAAATGAGAATTTGTTAGTTGGACAGCAGGTTCCAGGTGCATCTCACATGGGGTGTCATGGGAAGCAGGGCTGTAAATAAAATGTGAAACTCAATTACTGCCATTCTCCCTATGACAACATGTTGTAAACTGCAAGGCATGCAAGGGAGTGGGCTCTATCTGTGAAGGAATAGGAATGCAGGTACTAAATGATCTGTGCAACACAATTATTGTAACTCCTGAATTCTGGATAAATTAATGTACATTCTCTCATCTCTTGTTCAAATAATATTCATCAAAATTGACTCATACAAGTGAACTAAATGATCCTTATAAAACAAAATATGATGTTCCATTTACAATATACCATTTGTATTGGTCAAAAAGAAACTACTACTGTGACTGCTTCCTAGAAACGCTACGCACTGCTTTGATTTTCTGATAATAGGCTAAGAAATGTACTGTCAATCCTCTAACACTTAAACAAAGATCAACAATTCAGGTACTTTAAAAGTGTACCATATTTAGCAATTAGGGGAAATTTAGTTAAGCTCACAGGGTAGGAAACCCACTGGATTGTTTGGAAATCTGGTTTTACACTAAGGCCACTACTGCTCCAAGGTGATTTTAATAGAAAGTAAACCATGGGCCTGCCAAATGGAAATGACCTGTGATGTGAGTTATTCCTATTTCTGCCAAGCTTTAGAGCTTCTTGCCTCTCTGATGTTCCCCAGCAAATTGAATCCCATTCAACCTTTTGAAGTTTGGATCATTACTATGTCAGATATATATATTTTAGATATATACATTTTAATCAATCTGTTCAAACATGTTATGGCACACCTCTAGAGCAAGTGGGACTTAAACCTAGGCTCAGAGGTAGGGACACTCACTGAACCACAAGAGCCCCCAGTGTGTTGAATATATGCTCCCATTATATGGTCTTTTGCCAGTGGCTTCTCATTGTTGCAAAGAATGATCTAAGATTTGTCTTTCTATGAGGACTGCTAACGGAATTTGAGTACCTACGAATTACGATTTCAAACTCATTCTCAAGTGTCTATTATTTTACACAAGGTGAATTGATGTATCACTGCACATTTTTACTTAACCTTAATGCTCTGCACGAGGAACCTCCAAAAGGAAATCAGTATAGTGTTTCCCTACAATAACACTCCCTGACATAGTTTGCCAAAGGAACAACTGATGAGATGATTGAGAAATTTAAATTACACTTCGGAAGCAGTGAGCTGTTGTATAAAGTGAGATGAGGAGTGAGAAGATAAAAGCCTTAGAGGATCCAAAAAATGAACATTGGGTAGGTTGAAACTGTTGGCATGGTGGCTCAGTGATGCATGTTGCTAGGGACTTGGGTTCAATTCCAGCCTCAGGTGACTCTCTGTGTAGAATTTGTATATTCTTCCTGCGTCCATGTGGGTTTGCTCTGGTGTCCTCCCAAAGTCCAAAGTTGGATTGGCTGTGCTAAATTGCCCATAGCATGTGGGTTAGCCATGGGATATACAGGTTTACAGGGATAGTATAGGCAAGCAGGGTGCTCTTTTATGGGCTGAATGGCCTGCTTCCATAGTGTAAGGATTCTATGAATGTACACATTCTTAATGCATCCACGTTATGCTCAAAAATGTTATTCAAAACAGTGTCTAAGTCAGAAATTTCAATTATATTAATCATTTCAGAAAGTTACAGTTTGATCAAGGGATCAATGTTGTCCTGAGTGAATTATATTGTTTGGCTGAGTCTCCTGCCATAGTTTCTGAGGTTGCTTTTGTATTCACTTAAATCACTTCACATAGCTGTAATTTAGTTTGCCATCTTACGCTGTGCCTTGACATCAGTCCCATTTGTCCCATTTCAGAGCATGAGCTGTAGTATAGTTTAAAGCCAAATTTCTCATTGGAGTTTGCATTTTCTGATCACGTCTTTGGCAGATCTAAACTGCACGCTGACCCAACGATACTATTACCTCTCTTCTTCCTGCCATTGCACATTCATCATTTGTTGCTTTGCACAATTGCCAGCTGCAATACAATTCCCAACTCCTACCAGTGATGTCCTGAATAAAACAGCTCCTGAACAGGTCCACTACAATAAGAGGCACCATTATCATGTCATTTGTTTACACTTTCCAAACGCCAGAGGTATCAGTATGCAGTGCATGCAACATTAACATGGCAAATAAAAGGATGACAGACAATGCTATAAGACCATGTGATATACTTAAGAAAACGCTATTAAAAGTTAAAATAGTCTAATATAATTTACATATTAATAGTTAGGAGATCAAACAACAGGAAACAGTTGTAAAATATATGTGTGGGGCAATGGCTTGCTGCAGTTGAAGATAATGAAATTGCCTTATCTCAAAAGGAGCGGTAACATCTGTCTTTGATCTTTTACTTGCCCTGGTATACCATGGTGATTTATCTCCTTTCCTGCCATAAATATGAATAACTAGGATATAATAAGTATGTTAGTAACCTTGTGGAATTAAACAGTTCAACTTGTTACTGTGCACATATTAATGAATCCAAGTAGAAAGTTCTAAAATTGAACAGCCACTTTAACTGAGCTAGTGTAACTAAATTATGAGCATATAAACTAAGAGCAGTTTTAAGACACTCAGCCCTAGACCCTGATGTGCCATTTTCTAAAATCATGATGTTCTCTCACCTTTATAGAATCATCTCAGTAGAAACATTTCTATGCTTCATGAGTTTCAGTGAAACCCTTTAAGAGGATCGCCAAGAAATGATAAAGAGAGAGAATATCAGGTTATACTGGCTGTATAGATAACCATACAATAAACAATCATCAATTGTAACACAGTCTCGCTGTATACAGAAGCGGTTTGCAAGTATCATTAATGATGCAGCTGAAATCTTATGTATAAAGACGATCTGGATCAGTCAGCGTTATATTCACTGAAGTTTAGATGAATGAGAGGTGATTGCATAGAAACCTATAAAATTCTGACAGGGTTAGACAGGGTTAATGCAGGTAGTATATCCCCAATGACCAGGGGAGTCCAGTGCTAGGGGCCACAATCTAAGGAAATGAGGTTGGTCATTTAAGACAGAAATAAGGAGAAATTTCTTCACCCAGACAGCAGTGAGTCTGAGGAACTTGCTGCTATGGAAAGCAACTGAGGCCAAAACATTGACTGTAAGAAGGAAATAGATGTAGTTCTTAGGGCTAAAGGTAAGCCAAGACAGTTTGGACTGTGATCTCTTATGAAGTCAAGGTAATAAGTGGCTTACAACAGTCAGTCAACCCCTGGAGATTATGTCGCAAACTGCAGAAACATTTATGCATTTCTATTTGAAGAATACACAAGGACATAGTTAAAAAGTCAGTTTCAACTCGGTTACAGTGTGCTGATTGGGCTGAAGTTCTTGTGTGTGACAGTGGAGTAAAGTACTCATGTATTTGTCTAGGTTTGGCCGTTAGCATGCTGTGAAAGTCACAGTCAAAGGACTGTCCCTGAGTCATACCTGTATTACAGATACTCTCTCACTTTGAGTTTTAGAAGTCAGCTAGCTAATGATCCAGACAAAAGCGAACAGGACAAAAAAGACTCTCTCTTCATCTGAATGCTGAATCACTCAAGGTTGAGAGGAATGGGAACAACAGGATCTTAGACAATCTACAAAACTAAGAATCTTCAAATCAAACGTTGGGTTACTAATGTCAGTGCTACCAGCAACCTGAAGAAGGTTCCCGACCCAAAACGTTAACTTTCCTGTTCCTCTGATGCTGCCTGGCCTGCTGTGTTCCTCCAACTCCAATGCCTCTGACTCCAGCATTTGCAGTTCTTGCTATCTCCCAGTAACCTCCACTGCAATGTTAAACCTCCCTGCTCTGCAAACAACACAGGGAATGATTTGTGCATGTTTCTCTTTCATTTTTAACTTTTTGGACTCTCCTGCTATTTCTAATCTGCACCTGTGTGTTGAGTCACCAGTTTATGTCACATTTAGTAATTAACAAAGTCACTTTTGGTTAACTCAAGAAAGTCTGGTTAAATTGGCTCCTTTTAAAACGTACATTGATTGAGGACTGGGAGAAATAGGGGACTATTTTCTATGAGATAAATAGTAGGAACTGCCGATGCTGGAGAGAGCTGGATGAACACAGCAGGCCAAGCAGCATCAGAGGAGCAGGAAGGCTGACGTTTCGGGTCTGGGCCCTTCTCCAGAAATTATTTTCTAAGCTATTTTCTAAATAATGTATTTGTGGCCAACTGAGGGGAATGGGTGCATGAAGAAGGGTGCCAGTTCACCCTCCTCACCTTGAAGTGCAAAACTTTGGGGTATCTCATCCGGAGCTATAACAAATTGGTAAACTTTGGCAAGGTTCTGGGTACAATAACTAATACTGACCAAATGCCTATGTTCACTGGTCAATATATGTGGTGTGATACCTTTAGTTGGATGTCCCACAAGATCAATCTAGTTGGCAACTTCATGCAAAGGGTCTTAGCAACATGTTTACTGTGTAAGCTTGATAATGAGATAGGGTGATTCAAAACTATTCTGCAGGTCACTCACTGTATATTATCAAAACTCTTGAAGGGGTCAATGCCCACCACTTTTGGTCTTGAGCAATGTCCAGTCTCCTGCAGATCACCCTAGAAGGACAAGATGCCTCAAAAATAAACTCAGCAGGTGAAGCTAGTTGATTTCCATTGCTACCATGAAGTAAACTCCCCGAATGGTTTTCTATATAGTCAAGACACTGCTGTCAAGCCGAAAAGTTATTTTAGCTGACATTCGAATGAGTAATGAGATACATGAGTTTCATTGCCAGTGTGATTGCCAACTATGTAGTCCAACCCAATAACTTGCACACCCATATCAAACATTTCCAACAGGCACAATTCTGATTGTGCCCAAAGTGCCCATGATATCAAGCCTCAGGACATAATATCCACAATTGGATGTGATTCTCCTATTAGAAATTATGTGTCACTGGATGTGAAACATTAACTCCATTTTCTCTTCACAGATGCTTCAAATGTGCTGAGTTTTCTCCAACTATGTCCATTTAAGGTCATCAGCTCAGTTTTGCAGTGTGGTGCCTCTACATGTGACAGAAGCTGACAATATTAATGCACAGAAATAGATTTTATGTAGGCAAAAGGAATGCAGGCCAGAAATCAGGCAACAGCACGTTATTGTCCAACAGGTTTATTTGAAATCACAAACTTCCAGAGCGTGGCTCCTTCTTTAGATGAAGAGGGAAAGAAGCACACAGAACACAGAATTTAAAGGCAGAGAGATCAATAGGCAGAGAGATTAAAAGGACATACAAATGTGTGAGAAGAGCGTCGACAGGCTGAATGATAAGTCTCTGCAGGTGATCATGGCTGCCAGACACTGTGAGTAAAGCGTCAACAACTAAATAACAAGCAAAGGAATGACTTATAATCTGACTAAATGAAGCAGAGAGACAATTACAAAATATTAAAAATAAGTTGGTGCTGGAGACAAACCAAATGGCTGGAATAACATAACAGCTATTAGAGTCGCATGCCAAGGGTCTAATCAAAGTAGTAAGTCATCTAAACTTACAAATTAGTTAAGGGAGAGATCATAATGATCTTCAAGGTGTAGGAGTCAAAACAGGACAGTGAAGCTTTTACAAATACAGAACAGTGCGCTGGGGTCACATGTAGTGCAACATGAATCCAAGATCATGTTTGAGGCCATGTTCTCAATTTCTGCTCAGCGATTCTGTGTTACACGTGGCCATTTATCCATTGCCATGGCATCTAGATGGTTTCACCAATATACCATGCCTCAGGGCATCCTTTCCTGCCGTGTATGAGAAAGACAATATTGGCCGAGTCACATAGGTATCTGCCATGTACGTGGTGGGTGGTGTTCTCATGTGTATCCATGTTGACCTTATTTAATTTGCATAGAGGAAAAAGGAGTTCGTACAGGCATTGGGCTATAACTCACTCAGAGATAGTAAGAACTGCTGATGCTGAATTTTCTAAAGAAGGGTCCTGACCCAAAACGTCAACTCTCCTGCTCCTTTGATGCTGCCTGACCTGCTGTGGTCCTCCAGCTCCACAATGTGTTATCTCATACAGACATTTTTCACAATAACTAAAAGAGTAATGAACACTCCCAATTTCAGCTGTATTTCTGTGACAATATCTTGACTAATCAGAGTCTACGTACATGATCTGAGAATAAAAATTGCTCGCTGCTTCTTCATGCCAATGATGGCAAAACGAACTGAAACTCTTCCCATGCCAAATAAATTGCTATCCCTTTCTAGTCTGTTTCTTGTGTCCTGCTGAGCACAAGATTTAGGCCTATTTGATTTATTGTGATGGAGGAACAATCACTAAAGAGTCTTAACAAGAAGAGGCTTTTGTCTTAGAGTGAGGCAGTTTATTGCATGATAACAATTATGTATTAGCTAAATTACTGAGTTAGACTCAGTTACTAAAGGTATGGGGAGACATAAATGACACATCTATCCCCTTCAGCGTTCAAAGCTAGTCTCTTGGTTTCCCTGCATGGTATCGTCAAATTAGGTGGGCCTTAATGCTGTCTCTAAAATTAACCCCATCAGAAATATTCTCTTATACAACATCTCTTCCCATGCTTTTGTCCCATGACTAATGTCCATGCAATAACATTATAATTATATTAGCCACTACCCAATCTTCTGCCAAACAAATGACTTCACAAATTTGGTTGATCTGGAGATTTCATTATTCTTTTAGAAGTTTTATTCTTTGGATTTGGATGATTGCAAGAGCTTGAGGACTCTTGACCTTGGCTCTGATCTTGTATGGTCTGTAAACTGTTTGACCACTGGATGACAATTTATCTCTTGAATGATCTTCTTGGGAGACTTTGTTCCTGCTAAGTGAAGGGTCAAATGCCTGGTCTGGAAGATGTTTAATCCCCTGAATGTGTTTTGCAGAGGAACTCTTGCCTGCTGAGACAAATAGTTCCTCAATGACAATGGCTAAGGTCTCTTTAATCTGCTGACTTTTCATCATGGATGATGGCTCCTCAGTAGAAATAAGTACTTTCAACTTTACAGGAACCTACAATTCTAAGTCAGGCATTTTTTTTGTGTGATGTCTCAAGTCTATGGATATTGGACTGGATTTCATGGAGTCATAGATAACTCATCTTAATTTTGTATAGAAGTATTTTACACCAAGACAATATCACCAGGAATGTGCGCAAGATATATAAGTATCTTGTATCTTACACAAGGTACAACAGACTTTGTAGGATCCTATACCAACAAGATCAGGCAGTTAGGCCATGCCCACTATTAAAAAGCAACAAATCCAGTTCTGGTCACCCAGTTATGGGAAGGATATTAAGCTAGAGGAAGTTCAGAGGAGATTTACAAGGATGTTTCTGGGTATGGAAGCTTTGAGTTGTAAAGAAAGGCTGGATAGGCGGAGGCTTTCTTTCACTGAGGCATTGGAAGATGAGAGGTGACCTTAGAGAGGTTTATAAAATCTTGAGGAGTATAGGTAAGGTTGATGGCAGATGCTTTTTTACCCCTAGAATGAGGGATTTCAAGATTGGGAGCATATTCCTAAAGTGATAGAAAAGTGATTTTAAAAAGACATGAGTGGTAAATTTATTACACAGTGAGTGGTGAGTATATGGAATGAGCTTCCTGAGGAAGTGGTGGATATGGGTACAGTTACAATGTTTAAAAGGCACTTAGATAAGTACATGAACAGGAAAGGTTTGGAGAGATATGAACCAGGAGCAGGGAGATGGGACTAGCCTAGTTTGGGATTATGTTTGGCATTGACTAGTTGGACTGAAGGGTCTGTTTCTGTGATCTATGACTCTATGACTATATCTGCAGGTTTAAAAGGGACCTTGCAACTATTGGAATTTAGTCAGATCATCAATGGAAGTCATTAATACAAAAATTTGGTTTCTGACCCTACTTGTGTATAGTTTGGGTAGCCCTGGTCTAGAGGAAGGGAAAGAAATGCAGACTGATCTAATGGTTTCGATCTGAATGACAAATAAGTCAATGTGACTTCTGTGATTTTTGTTGGAGATAAAGGCAGAATAAAGAAGGGATGATAATTTAAGGAGTTGGTTTGCAGTAGAAAAAAAGAACTAGAAATTCTATTTGTATTGCAAGATGAAGCTGGCCAATCTTAGCAGTCAAGAGTAGGGCCTGATTGCATTTAAAGTGGTCAACTCTAAACTGTCAAGGGATGGCTAAATTAGTTCTATGCCAAATCCTTTTAGTTTATATCCTTTGGACTTAAGTAAGGGGGATGAATGTTGGAGAATGACCATGATGAGAGAGATTAACAGTTTTGTTGGAGATTACAATAGCAAAGGTGGATTGTTAAATGAGCACATTAAATGGTGCCAATCTACTGCATTTTCCCATAGTTATCCAATGCCCTTTTGTACGCTTCAACTGAACCTGCCTGAGCCACACTTCCATACCCTAACAACAAGAAAGTAAAAATGGTTTCCCTCACTCCACCCTTGCATTTCTTTTTGCAGTTCATAGTTGTTGCATAAGAAATGTTTTATTTTTGTGCACAATCATTTTCTTGTTTGTCATTGGCATTAAACCAAAAGCTACAAGTTAAATTCTACAGTTTAAATTAGGATTAATATTAAGTCCAAGGAAGGGGGGCATAGAAATTGGCCAAAATAGCGGCTGACCCGCAGCTTGGGAGCAGTTTAGATTTAAGCAAAGAAGGACAAAAGGTTAGCACTGCTGCCTCACAGTGCCATGGACCCAGGTTCAATTCTCAGCCTCAGGTGACTGTGTGGAGTTTGCACATTCTTCTCGTGCCTGCATGGGTTTCCACTGGGTGCTCTGGTTTTCTCCCACAGTCCAAAGATGTAGAGCTTGTGTGGTTTGGCCATTCTAAATTGCCCATGGGGTCCAGCGATGTGTGGACTATATGGATTAGCTATGCAGAAGTGCAGGGTTACAGGGATAGAGTAGAGGTGTGCGTGGGATCCCCTTTGGAGGGGTGGTGCAGACTTGATGAGCCAAATGGCCTGCTACAGTGTAGGGATTCTATAATTGATTAGGAGGGGAAAAATGTAATGCGTGAATAACCTTGCAGAAAACATGCAAATTGGTTGCAAAACCTTTTGTAGGATTTCAAGAGGGGAATGAAGTATCTTACAGGCAGGAACAGAGGAAGTCATAGCAGAAAACTATGATATGGCTGAAGAGTTAATTGCATCCTCTGGTTCTGCCTTCACAAAGGAGGGAACAAATAATGAGCAAAAATGTTAGGGAACACAGGCTTAAATGAGAAGGAAGAACTGAAGGAAGTCACTATGAGTAGGGAAATGGTGTTGGTGAAATTTACGGGATTAAAGGCTCATAAATATCCAGGGCTCAATAATCTTGATCAAAGAGTACTGAAGGATGGGGGTCAAAGAAGCAATGGATGTGTTTTTGGCCATCTTTCAAGATTCTATTGACCGCAGATCAGTTCCTATGGATTGGAGGGTAATTAATGTAATCCTATTATTTAAAAAAGAAGGTAGGGAGAAAACAGGGAATTTAAATAATGTGGAAAATGCAAAAGTCCATTATGAGGGATTTAATATCATAGCACTTCAAAATACAGTGGCTGGATTAGGGAGAGTCAGCATGGATTTATGAAAGGGAAATCATGCTTCTCAAATCTGGAATTTGTTTTGAGGCTGTAACCAGTAGAATTGAAAAGGGAGAACCAGGGGTTGTGGTTTACTTGCACTCTTGTAGGTTTTTCATAATGTCACATAAGAAAATAGTTTGCAAAATTAAAGCACACAGGATTGGGGGTAATGTACTCACATGGATAAAGAACTGGTTGGCAGACAGGAGACAGGAAGCATAAATAAATGGGTCTTTTTCTGAGTGGCAGGCAGTGACCAGTGGGTTATTGCGGGCATCAGTATTTGGATCCCAGCTACCCACTATGTATGTATTATGTATTAATATGGATTAATATTAGATAAATGCAATATTTCCAAGTTAGGAGATGACATAAAGGTGGATGGGAGGGTGAGCTGTGTGAAAGATGCAGAGATGCTCCAGTGTAATTTAGATAAGTAGATTGAATGGGCAAATGCATGGTAGTTGGTGTGTAAGCATGGTGTGTAAATGATTAATGTGGATAGCTAAATAGAAACATAGAAGTTAGGAGCAGGAGGAGGCCATTCAAACCTTAGAGCCTGCTCTGCAATTCATCACAATCGTGGCTGATCATCTAGCTCACTAGCCTATTCCTGCTTTCTCCCCACAACCTTTGATCCCATTCACCCCAAGTGTCGTATCTAGTTACATTCAATGTTTTGGCATCAACTACTTCCTGTGGTAATGCATTCCTCAGGTTTACCACTCTTTGGAGAAGAAATGTCTCCTCATCTCTGTCCAAAATGATTTATCCCAAATCCTCATACTGTGACCCTCGGTTCTTGATGCAACCACGATCGGGAACATCCACTCTGCATCTACCGCATCCAGCCCTGTTAGAATTTTATAAGTCTCTGTGAGAGTCTTCTGGAGCTGGATGAACACAGCAGGCCAAGCAGCATCTCAGGAGCACAAAAGCTGACGTTTCGGGCCTAGACCCTTCATCAGAGAGGGGAGTGGGAAGAGGGTTCTGAAATAAACAGGGAGAGGCGGACCGATGATGGATAGAGGAGAATATAGGTGGAGAGGAGAGTATAGGTGGGGAGGTGGGGAGGGGATGGGTCAGACGAGTTCGGCTAGGCTGATGATGCTCCCAGGAACTCGCCCTCACCCTCAACAACTCCTCTTTCGTTTCCTCCCACTTCCTACAGAAAAAGGGGGTGGCCACGGGTATCCGCATGGGCCCAAGTTATGCCAGCCTCTTTATAGGTTACGTGGAACAGTCCCTCTTCCATGCCTATACTGGCTCCAAACCCCACCTCTTCCTCCGTTACATTGATGACTGTATCGGCGCCGCCTCTTGCTCCCAAGAGGAGCTCGAACAGTTCATCCACTTGACCAACACCTTCCACCCCAACCTCAAGTTCACCAGGGCCATCTCCAACACATCCCTCACCTTCCTGGACCTCTCTGTCTCCATCTCAGGCAACCAGATAGAAACTGATGCCCACTTCAAGCCCACCGACTCCCACAGCTACCTAGAATACACCTCCTCCCACCCGCCCCCCTGCAGAAATTCCATCCCCTATTCCCAATTCCTTCGCCTCCGCCGCATCTGCTCCCAGGATGAGGCATTCCACTCCCACACATCCCAGATGTCCGTGTTCTTCAAGGACCACAACATCCCCCCCGCAGTGGTCGAGAACGCCATTGACCGTGTATCCCGCATTTCCCGGTACACATCCCTCACACCCCACTCCCGCAATAACCACCGTAAGAGAATCCCCCTCGTCCTCACATAACACCCCACCAACCTCCGGATACAATGCATCATCCTCTGACACTTCCGCCATCTACAATTTGACCCCACCACCCAAGACATTTTTCCATCTCCACCACTGTCTGCCTTCCGGAGAGACCACTCTCTTCGTGACTCCCTTGTCCGCTCCACACTCCCCTCCAACCCCACCACTCCCGGCACCTTCCCCTGTAACCACAGGAAGTGCTACACTTGCCCCCACACTTCCTCCCTCACCCCCATCCCAGGTCCTAAAATGACTTTCCATATTAAGCAGATGTTCACCTGCACATCTGCCAATGTAGTATACTGTATCCACTGTACGCAGTGTGGCTTCCTCTACATTGGGGAAACCAAGCGGAGGCCTGGGGACTGCTTTGCAGAACACCTCCACTCGGTTCGCAATAAATAACTACACCTCCCAGTCGCGAGCCATTTTAACTCCCCCTCCCATTCCTCAGACGACATGTCCATCATGGGCCTCCTGCAGTGCCACAATGATGCCACCCGAAGGTTGCAAGAACAGCAACTCATATTCCGCTTGGGAACCCTGCAGCCCAATGGTATCAATGTGGACTTCACAAGCTTCAAAATTCCTCCACCCCCACTGCATCCCAAAACCAGCCCAGTTCATCCCCTCCCCCCACTGCATCACAAAACCAGTCCAGCTTGTCCCCGCCTCCCTAACCTGTTCTTCCTCTCACCTGTGCCCTCCTCCCACCTCAAGCCTCGCCTCCATTTCCCACCTACCTACCTCATCCCGCCTCCTTGACCTGTCCGTCCTCCCCGGACTGACCTATCCCCTTCCTACCTCCCCACCAATACTCTCCTCTCCACCTATCTTCTTTTCTATCCATCTTCGGTCCGCCTCCCCTTCTCTCCCTATTTATTTCAGAACCCTTCCCCCATCCCCCTCTCTGATGAAGGGTCTAGGCCCGAAACGTCAGCTTTTGTGCTCCTGAGATGCTGCTGGGCCTGCTGTGTTCATCCAGCTTCACATTTTGTTATCTTGGCATATAGTGTGCAGTTTGCTCTCATTATCTGAGGAAGGATGTTTTGGCTATTGTGGAAGAGCAACAAAGATGTACCAGACAGATTCCTGGGATGGCTGGACTGATGTACAAAGGACTGTATTCACTGGAATTTGAATCATAAAAGGGGGATTGCATAGAAACCTGTAAAATTCTAACAAGATTAGACATGGTAAATGCAAGAAGGATGCTCCCAATGCCAGGGCAGTCCAGACCAGAGGGCACATGTCAGGAGTATGGGCTGGCCATTTAGGACAGAAAGGTGCAGAAATTTGTATCCTGATCGTGGTGAGGCTGTAGAATTTATTGCCACAGAAAACAGTTGAAGCCAAAACATTGAAAGTCTTCAAAAAGCATTTAGTTATAGTTTTATGTCTAAAGGGATCAAAGGGTATGGAGAGAAAGCAAGAACAGATACGAGTTGGATGAACAGCTATAATCATATTGAATGATGGAGCATGCTGAAAGGGTTAACTAACTTTCTCTTGATCTTACTTTCTAAGTTTCTTCCACAAAGTAAGAATCAAATCCGAAGGCTAAAGAAGTTTAGGAGAAAAAAAACAAAAAAAAACCCTCCTCCCCTCCTAGCCTGTAATTTTGTTCAGTACTTATCTCCCACACTCTACAGTAAGTAACACTGAGGTGTTAAGTACCACTATGTTAGCTAGTTTTATCTGCTCCTAAGACAAAAGGCTTAGCTGACTTACTTAATGAGGGTTCTATTTCAGCTGTTTCTTACCTAAACTGCTCTTTCGCTGGAAGCTCTGATGTGGTTCACAGCAAATATCCACACGTGCATTTTTCTGGATTGTGCTCAGCATCTGGAAACTTGATAAGGTTTTTTTCTTCCATGACTTGGTGTGCAAAGTGCAATTCTATCATTTTCCTGAAAGGAAGAGGATAATTAAGTACGTGCCAGCACTTGATCCTTGGGCTTCCTTCATCCCTATGCCTGTGCACATTGCTTGCCAGGGGCTAAGCACTTTATTAATTGTCCAAAGGAACAGGAATATAGTAGAAATGAGTAAAAAGAATGGCTTTCACTTCTGCAGTATCTTTCCCAGCTCCAGGATGGTGCAAAATGCTCCACCATCAATGAAATTTCTTTGAAATGTATTCCTTTTTGTAAGGAAGAAAGTGTGGCTGACAATTTGCACAAATCAAACCCACACAAATAACAAAATAAATAACCCAATTGCCATGGTTTTCAGTGCAGGTTGAGTGCTAAAATGTTGGTCAGGATACTGGGAGAATTTCCTGTCCATCTTTGAATAATGCCATCATGGATAATACAACAAGGAGTACATTCATAAATGAGTACCATTGATAATTAATGCTTGGAATTCTCTTACTCAGTGAGTAGTGGAGGATATGTCATTTAAATAGATTCAGCACTGAGTTAGACAGATTTTTGATCCACAGAGGATTCACAAATTATGGAGGACCAGTAGGATAGTTGACTGATGGCTATGATCAGATCTGCTTTGATCTTATTGAATGGCAGAGCAGGACCCAGAGCCAAATAGCTTATTCCTCCTCCTATTTCTGATGTTCTTACATTTCCAAAAAAAGGCCAGAGGATGTTCTAGCCTCAACTCCAACTTCCAATCGCAGGAATTTCTTTCTAACACTGTCAGGAATTTACCAAAGTGCATATTTTTGGGGAGAAAGAAAGCTCAGTGTTCAGTAATTAGAACCATTATTGAATATCACCCCAATGTCAAGACCAAAGTCCTTTGACACAACACTGAAATAAAACTGTACCTTGTAACCCTGAGCACGTGTGTCAATATCTCAGCCAGTTAGCAAAAAAAAAGGTTTGTAAAAGATTGCTGTCATTGTACTGTCATTCCCTTAATCCTTGTATGAAAAGCTACCTTGGCAAGCTGCAGCTTGCTGGAGATATGAAAAATACTTCCCTTTCTTAGCTGACGCTCAGCTATATTTACGTAAACTTACAGAGAGGCTAAGCAGCGCACCCTGAAGCAATCATCTCTGCCCACTTATTAAACAGGATAACCCAATACATAGCTGAGCACAGGTTTCAATCCACTGGCTCTTGAAGTGATGGAATGTGCCACAATCACACTCACCCCTAGCAAAAGAGGAAAATAATGGTCTCAGGATTGTAAAACACTTTCAAGTCAAAACAAGTCTGGACAGGGATTGTGAAATAACCTGCTCTTATCTGATATATTTAACCATAACAAAACAAAAGTGATGGTCCTTTCTGTTTTGTTGTTCTACATCACCTCCGTTTGCACTCTGAATCTTTCTTAACAGTGTAGAATATTATGCATCTGATAGTTTGGGAGCACCATGACATTTTGGTGTGTTTTCTGTTGCTTTGCTCCAGTGTCTACACAATTTTAATAACAGCTGTATGGATTTTTGTCTGCACTGATTTTTGTAACGTTCCTAAATCTGGAACTTTTTGTGTCTTTAAAGCATAAAAGATATTCAGCTGCATTTCTGTTTCTTACAAACTTTCCCCACTCTTCATCTTCTGAAAGTGAAAACTAGTTGCCAAGTTTCAGGGGAAGCTGACATCTCTCACTACTGTTTTTAGGTGACAAGTTTCATATTGAATGTTAGTCGTTTAAATTGACTACTATGGGCCTCACGTCCAAGTCTGTTTGCTGGATGTCATTACAGTTGCATGTCTTTAAGAGCTGGCAGTTGGTAATGGGAATTTGGAATGAGTTCCATTTCCTAATTTAGACAAATTTTAATATTTCCATTATCAAAATCTTACAACTCAGTTGAGCCTTGGCATTAAATCTGGACCTTCCCTGGTCCTAAATTGTTGAACTATACTCTGGATGAAATTGCTGGCTCATCAAACATACTCAAAAAACTTTTTTTTTCCCAGTAATGAATATAATGCAGCATCATTGTGTACAGCAAGTCTCTAATGATGACTTGGCACAACTTTGCCTTGAATCTCAGGTAGGCAAGGCTGAACATCTTTCGGACAGTTTTGATATGCAAGTGGACACTCTCTGTAGATAACCAGAAGAACATGACTTCAAAGAGAAGAATTTTAATTTTTTTTCAGGAGTTCAACTTTCTTCTTTTGAGTGCAGGAGAGCATAACCTGGTCAGGTTAAAGGCTTAAAACTCCTTGCAAATGCATTTTGGAGAAATATGTCCAGAGCTGTCTGAGTAACAAAGTTAAAAAGTCAATTGAAGAAAAGGAGAACAAGGAGTTTAAGAATAATTAAGATCAGGAAAACAAAAGCATAAGTGGAATTAATGGGAATAAAAGCCAATTAAAAGCCATGGATCTGATCTTGAGCTTTAATTGGATTGTACTGGTTTTGACTTTCCAATATTTCCTAGAACTCATATTCCTAGATTCCCGCATGCAGTGAGGACTGCAGCTGTTGGAAACCAGAGTCAATGATTGTGGAGCTGGAAAAACACAGCAGGTCAGACAGCATCCGAGGAGTAGGAGAGTCAATGTTTCAAGCTAAAGCCCTTTGTCAGGAGTGGGGAGGGAGCGGGGAGCCCAGAAATAAAAAGAGGGAGGGGGTGGGCCTGGGGGAAGGGTAGGAAAGAAGGTGATAGGTGGATGCAGGTAGGGAGTTATTGTGATTAGTCAGTGGGAAGGGTGGAGTGGATGGGTGAATAGGAAGATGGACAGGTTAGGCCAGGTTAGGGAGATGAGGGGAAGGGGCAGGGCTGGACATAGGATAAGGCTCAGGGATAGAGAGATTTTGAAGCTGGTGACGTCTATATTGAGGCTATTGGGATGTAAGCTCCAAAGGTGAACTGTCAGGTATTGTTCCTCCAGTTTACATTTGGCCTCACTCTTACAATGGAGGGGGCCAAGGACGGACATGCCGCCAGGAGAGTGAGAGGGAGAATTAAAATGGATGACAACCGGAAGATCAGGTTGTTGGTCTATGCAGAGAACTGATACACTGTGAACCGATCCCCGAGTCTGCGTTTAGTCTCCTGATATAGAAGAAACCACACTGAGAGCAATGGATATAATAGATCAGGTTTAAGGACGTGCTGGCGAATCTCTGTAGGATTTAGATTCACCATGGGTTTTAAGATAACAAACATAATCCATTTATTGAAAAAAGTGAAGAAAGAGAGAAACAAGGAACTGCAGGCCAGTTAGCTTGACATCAGTGGTAGGTAAAATGCCAGAATCAATTATTAAAGGTATCTTAGAAAATCACGTAAGATGCTGAGGTCGACCCCACATGGTTTTATGGAAGGGAAATTGTGTTCAGTATTAGCACATTTTGGGGGCTTGTCTGGGAGATAATGGGGGCCCAGTTAAAGCAATGCATTTTGATTTCCAAAATTCATTTCAGAAAATGCCATGTAAAATTGGGGTTTACAGGATCAGGACTAATGTACCAGTGTGAATTGGGCATTGGTTAATGGGCATAAAGTAGGTAGTAGGTATAAATTTGTCATTTTCTGTTAGAGTATTGTAAGAACATGTATCTGAGCCTCAGTTAATTACACTCTATATCAAAGACTTATAGGATAGCCAGTCCTCTGAAGGCTTAGGGGGGCACTGCCTATGTCCCTTTGTGAATCTTCCCAGCAGATGCCCCATCACAGGTAAGGGTACCATATTTAGCAGTATGTGCTGTGGCCCAACGCAGGCCCAGTAAATTGTTGGCGGTAATGGCAGAAAAGCTAGAACTTTGAGAGAAGTAGCTGCTTAGAGGCAGAGGATCTTTTAGGAAAGAGTAACTTGTGTTTCCTTAACAGTGCACGTAAAGAAAGCAATTGGAAAATCATGTATACTTTTGCTTTGACACATTGCTTGCTGATGTTGAAAGTAGAACTCTCCTAGCAACTGAAGAGGAAAAGCATATGACAATGAGGCGTGGAGTAAAGAGCAAGGGGTCTACCTTTACTCAGATCATTACCAGAATCAATGACTTAGACGAGGGGACGCTGCAGAATGGATAAAAGCTTGTTACAAATGCAAAACTACAAGAGAAATTAAGCAGATGAGTAAAAGAAGGTTCGAATAAGTTACAAAAGGGTATGGACAATTTAAGTGAGTTGGCAAGAGGAAGTGGCAGATAGAATGTGATGTGAAGAAATGTGGAATTATCCATTTTGACAGGAAGAATGGAAAAACAGCACTTTTTTTAAAAAAATGTTAAGAGACTAGAAATTGTTGGGATAGAGAGTTGGGTGTACTTGTATACTAACCACAGACATTAGCAAAGAGTTGCAGCAAAAGCCTGGAATGCCAAGGGTATGCTCGTCTTTACTACAAATGGATGGGAGAACAAGAATAAAGATGTCTTCTTGCCATTCTACAGGGCATTGTTGGGATTCAGAGTGCTGTCTGTAGTTTTGGTCTCCTTACTTAAGGAAGGACACAGTTGCCTTCGGCAATGCACAATGAAGAGACATTCAATTGATTCCTTGGGATAACAGAATGTCCAAAGAGGTTTAATAGACCAATACTTTCCACTTGTAGGTGAATGAGAGCTGATCTCATCGAAAACTGAATAAGATAGATGCTGACATGTTGATTCCCTTGGTTGAACATTTTAGAGCTAAGAATCATTGTCTCAGGATAAGGAGCCAGCCCTTTAGGATTGAAGTAAGGAAATTCTTCCCTCTAAGGACTGTGAATCATTGGATTTCTCCATCAGAGGAATCTGAATGTTCAGTTGTGCTACACTCAAGGCTCAGTTTGCAAGATTTTGATCACTAACGAAGCCAAGGGATATGGAAGTAAGGTGGGAAAGTGCAATTGAGATAGAAAATCAGCTATTGTGGTTCGGCATGAGAGACAAGCTCGAGAGGCCAAACACTATATTCTTGCTCCTCCTTATCTTTTTAAATGAAAGCGCATGAGAAAGCAACTACACATAGAAAATTACAGACTGTTAGAAACCAATAAAATATATTAGAACTCTCCAAAATGATAGCAGCAACCCTTCTAGTTCAGATCAGCATCCAGAATACAATGTTGTTACATAAAACTGGATTTTCATTACCTCAGCATTTTTGCTGTCTGACAAACTCGAGATTCACCAAAATAAAAACTTTGATAGAAGTTCACTTGTATCCCCAGACTTTGAAATTGAACTGGGGCAGAGGAAGTTAATACAAAGGCATCCTTTTCATTTGCGCAGGACTGATAATCAAAAATATGTTCAGAGTCAATACAGAATGCCGTGAAGGTTCTGAAGTAATAATATTTATGTCAATGAAACAAAGCAAATCTGATACAGGATCTGGTAGGCTCTCTAGTGGACAGACCAGAAACGATGAGGGCAGTTGTCTCTCTTACATTTTTTAAGCATCTCACTTGGCAAACATATAACCAAGACATGTCCCTTTGAAGTCACATTAATATATTGGTCACAACATGTATTCCTTCCACATGAGTTACAGGAACTGTTTTGAACTTGTAAACAAGCTGCTTTCAAGGTGAGAGGGGAAAGATTTAAGGAGGACCTGAGGGGCAACTTCTTCACGCAGAGAGTGGTGCATATATGGAATGGGCTGCCGGAGAAAGTGGTTGAGGCAGCTACAATAGCAACATTTAAAACAAAAATTTGAATAGTTATATGGATGGGAAGGGTTTATACATACAGATGTAAAGCATGGAAACAGACCCTTCAGTCCAACTTGTCCATGCCGACCAATTATCCAAAGTTAATCTAGTCCCATTTGCCAGCATTTCCCCTATATCCCACAAAACCCTTCCTATTCATATCGCCATCCAGATGCCTTTTAAATGCTGTAATTCTACCAGCCTCCATCACTTCCACGGGCAGCTCATTCCAAACATGCACCATCCTCTGCATGAAAACATTGCCTCTTAGACCCCTTTAAAATCTTTCCCTTCTCACCTTAAATCTATGCCTTCTAGTTTTGGGCTCCCTTACCCCAGGGGAAAGCCGTTATCTATTTACCCAATCCATGTCCGTCTGATTTTATAAGCCTCTATAAGGTCCGTCCTCAGCCTTTGATGCTCCAGGGAAAACAGCCCTAGTCTATTCGGCCTCTCCCTGTAGCCCAAACCCTCCAAGCCCAGCAACATCCTTGTAAATCTTTTCTGAACCTTTTCAAGTTTCACAACATCCTTCCTATACCAAGGAGACCAGAATTGCCGAACCAATGTCCTGCACAGCTGCAACATGACCTCCCGACTCTCTATATGTAAGGCACTGACCAATAAAGTCAAGCATGCCAAAGGTCTTCTTTACTATCCTATCTACCTTCGACTCCACTTTCAAGGAACTATGCACCTGCACTTCAAGGTCTTTGTTCAGCAACACCTCCCAGGACCCTAGCATTAAGTGTATAAGTCGTGCCCCGACTTGCCTTTCCAAAATGCAGCACCTCACATTTATCTAAATTCAACTCCATCTGCCACCTCTCGGCCTACTGCCCAGCTGATCAAGATCCCGCTGTACTCTGAGGTAATCTTCTTCACTGCCCACTACACCTCCAATTTTGGTGTCATCTGCAAACTTACCAACCATTCCTCCTATGTCACATCCAAATCATTTATATAAATCACAAATAGCAGTGGGCCCAGTGCTAATTCTTGTGGCATACCACTGGTCACGGGCCTCCATTCTGAAAAGCAACCCTCCACCACCACCCTCTGTCTTCTACCTTCAAGTCAATTCTGTATCCAAATGGCTAGTTCTCCCTCTATTCCATGTGATCTAACCTTGCTAACCAGTTTACTATGAGTAACATTGTGGAATATCTTACTGAAGTCCATAAAGACCACATCCATTGCTCTGCCCTCATCAATCCTCTTCATTAGTTCTTCAAAAAAACTTGATCAAGTTAGTGCGACATGATTTCCTAAGCACAAAGCCATGTGGACTATTCCTAAACAATTCCAAATACGTGTAAATCCTGTTTCTCAGGACTCCCTCCAACAACTTACCCATCGCCAATGTCAGGCTCACCATTCTGTAGTTCCCTGGCTTTTCCTTTCCACTTTTCCTAAATAGTGGGCATCATATTAGCCAATCTCCAGTCTTCCAGACCTCACCTGTGGCTATCGATGACACAGATATCTCAGCAAGGGGCCCAGTAATCACTTCCCTAGCTTCCAACAGAGTTCCGGAGTTCTCCTGATCAGGTCCCGGCGATTTATCCACCTTTATGTGTTTTAAAATGTTCTGCATCTCTTCCTCTGTAATATGGGCATTTTTTTCCAATATGTCACTATCTATTTCCCCATGCTCTCTATCTTCCATGTCCTTCTCCACAGTAAACATTGATGCAAAATACTCATTTAGTATTTCCCCCATCTCCTGCGGTTCCACACATGGGTAGCCTTGCTGATCTTTAAGGGGTCCTATTCTCTTCCTAGTTACCCTTTTATCCTTAATATACTTGTAGAATCCCTTTAGATTCTCCTTACCCCAATTTCCCAAGCTATCTCTGAATGCTTTCTGCCTTTCTGATTTCCCTTTAAGTATACGCCTACTGCCTTTATATCTACTCGGGATTCTCTTGATCTCTGCTGTCTACACCAAAGCATTCTTCCTTCCTCTTCTTAACCAAAACCTCAATTTCGCTCATCATCCAGCATTCCCTACAGCCATGCCCTTTGCCCTAACATGAACATACTGTCTCTGGACTCTCATGATCTCATTTTTGAATGCTTCTCATTTTCTAGCTGCCCTTTGCCTGAGAACATCTGCCCCCAATCACTTTTGAAAGTTCCTGTCTAATATCATCAAAATTGGTCTTTCTCCAATTTAGAACTTCAATTTTTAGATAAGATCCATCCTTTTCCGTCACTATTTTAAAACTAATAGAATTATTGTCACTGACCCCAAAGTGCTCTCCCACTGACAACTCAGTCACCTGCCCTGCCTTATTTCCCAACAGTAGGTCAAATTTTGCACCTTCTCTAGTAGGTACATCCACATACTGAATCAGAAAGTTTTCTTGTACACACTTAACAAATTCCTCTCCTTTCAAGCCCTGAACACTGTTGCAGTCCCAGTCTGTATTTGGCAAGTTAAAATCCCTGACCATAACCACCCTATTATTCTTACAGGTAAGTCAGGTTTAGAGGGATATGGACCAAATGCAGGCAATTGGAACTAACTGTGTGGGCACCATGGTCAGCATGGACCAGTTTGGGCCAAAGAACCTGTTCCCATGCTGTATTACTCTATGACACTGTGCTGATCTATGATTTGTCATAAAGTCATCAATGAGGGAATGGAATTGATGTCTTGCAAATCATTTTTTGGTGTACGCTGAAGGCAATTAATTCAGCCTTTTCAGCACTTAATTGGCCAAAAATTGTGGCTCGCAAAAGACAGGATATCAGAGAGGCAGCATGACAAATCACAGAGGGTTGGAGAAACGTTGTGCTGCAATAGCTCTTGATGTCGCCTGGGTACAATATAGAGCCTTTTGTTAGACCTTTGGATGATGTATCCGAAAGGTAGGATGAGAAATAATACGAGGCAAGGATAGATCTTTGGAGGGCTCTAAAGAAAATAATTATTGAGTGGGAGACAGTGCTTCTCTGGCTACGGCAGAATAGATTAGAAAAGAACCAGGCTAATGTGGCAGTACCTAGTTGGGTGATGAAGATGTTAGGTAATGTGTTCAACCATGACAAAGCTGACAATCTGGTCAGGAGGAAGAGGAATGAGAATGCATATGGCTCAAATCAGACAGAATGTAATTTGTGACTTTAATTAGCACCAGTTCAGAGCTCTACTGCAGGGCAAGAAGCTTTTGGATGGGTTTTGCCATGAAATTGGTGAACAAGAAGTGCAGTTATAGGAGACACCAGCATATGAATATACCAGATAGGAGCAACAGAGACCTCTTGGGCACACTATCCTGTTCCACTGCCCAGTAAGATCACGGTTAGTCAATGTATACTTCAAATTTCACATTCCCATCTTGCTTAGATGATTTCTGGTTCTAATAACATGGCATGGTAGCCAGAAAAGTAAGTTGCATTGTTATCAGTTTAATGGGAATTGATGGAGACAGCTGATGTATCCAATGATAAAATGAACTCAAACAGGGCACAAGGAGAGACAAAGAAAACATCGGAGAAACATATGGTTTCAATACTAGGATGGAGGTATAAAGTAAACACAGGGTTGCTTTAACAAACATATTTTACATAAATAATGCACCTTTTACAAACATATCATCAATCTCTGTTAAAGCCCAAAATACTATGGTTTTAATCGGTCGCTATGCATAAATATGTAACAGTTATTTATTTCACAGGTTTGTACTCCATTGCACTATTCAATGGAAACGGAATGCTAGACTTATGGATAACATGTTCTGGCATGGTTTTTGATTGGGTTGATTCTGTCATCAATCCTAAGAAGGCCAATGTATCATGCCCCTCTCCATCCTTGCTTCAACTTCGTGTGATGATCCTGTGCACAAGAAGGGTTCCAACTGGTGCGATGGAGACAAAATACAGATCAGAGGAGCATTGCCCGATTGAGATGGGTTGCAGTCAATTTGAAAATAAAGAGCAAAACATTCACTGAAAAACAGAGGGCTGAGTCTTCATCCGCTGTCAGTCTTGGGGACAGAGAACAGGGGATTATAAGGCTAGTTTTCGTACAATTTTCTCAAACCCCCTTTCTGACTTTGTCCATTTTAATGATATAGGTTCAGGACTATGCAAGGCAATCCACCTGCACAAGTTGGGCAGCTGATCTAGGTCATCAAGAGCCGTGTTACAGAGTATGTTATGAGCTCAAATTAAATTTTAAGGCTCACATCGACTTGCCCAGTGTGATGTGGGTGGTGAAGATCAATTGCTTGGTTGATAGATTAGGTGGCAGCACTCCAAATGCAATGTCTTCCTACTTGGACCGCTATGTCTGTCAATATGGCACACCACCTGCAGTCTATAGAGTTTTGCCTTGAATGTCTCTTAGTGTCTTCAGAGATTTCTCACTCGGATCTCTTTTGTGATTAATGAGAGGTGGACCACTTTGCTTCAATGACAGATTCCATTACAGTGAACCAGTCAGCACTTTCACACTCTTGCTTCTTGCTTGTGGGATGGAAGTGATGTATGATAATATCACTGGATCATTGATGTTAAGGTTCAGTCCAGGTTTATGTGCTTAAATCCCATCACTGCAACTCATGGAACTTACATTTGTCTTTTGCAGAACACCTGACTTTTTCCAGCATGAAATATAGAAGGGCAAATAGCCAGTATGTTTACTTAACAAAAAAAAATCTTATGGCACCAGTAGAATGAGGCACTCTGCAAACATATTGCTGTGTGCTTTCTACCCGAACTCCAACGGTGTGTGGTCTTCCCCCTTCCATGAAGCCCCGTTGTGTTGAAAGCAAGACTTCTTGCACATGTGCTTTTGAAGTAATTTTTGCTCATAAATTCACAACAAAACAAATTGCCTAAACTCTTCGGCTTTCTCTTTTCCCTATAGCCTGTAGGTTTTTAAAACTCAAGCTGTACCACTGTGGACAAAAGTAGAACCAAAATTACATTCCCTGTGTCCTCCATGTCCACATTACAAATAGATGTTAAAATAGCTGTTTGCTTCTTACTCCTTCTGTCTCACAAAGGATCAATAAATATGGGCACCTATCTACTCTGCTTGTGTCTTATGCAGTTAAATACACATATGAATTGCTACTGCTATCACAGTTTCACATTAGCCTTGGAGAAATTCCTCACATCGTTTTTCATCTTGTATAGATGATAAAACAAAATGATGTCAAAATTTACCAATTACTCCCTCCTCAATTCTTTATAATCAGATGTCAGCTGTTTTTTTTCCCACATGGAGTAGACATCTCCATTAAAGCCAATGACAAATTGCTTCTGGGTTGGTTTGAAACAAAAAGTGCACTACCTCCTTTCAGCCTTTTAAGCTTCAAGTGTTAAATAATGAATAGGTCTGTAGTGCTAAATGCAACAAAAAGAGATACACTCTAATGAATAACGCTACCACCAAGGCAACCTGATTTTACAAGGCATTGCAAGATAATGTCAGTATCTTTCTGTAAGCAGCAACTTGAATGCAGGTTAAAAGCATGATTAAAGCACTAACAAAGGTACAAGGTAGCCTATGTATCTGCTTTCTATTGTTACAGAAGTATAAGCTTTGTCGGCACTGAATTTCATTCACATTATTTTTATGCATTGTCCTTAAAAGTAACAGATAAAGATTTACCGGTACTTTGATTGTTAAATTATCACTAAGTAAAATTGTACCAAAGGACTGCAAAGATTTTGAGTCTAAAATCTTAGTTTACTTTTTCTTTCAAACCACAAAAATGCCATTAGACACAAGCTTGGGACTCCTGTGTGTCATGCTCAGTAATTCAACTGTGTACAATAAGAAGTTTTGGTAGCAACTCAGTGTGCTGTAAGCTGAGAATGCCAGCGTTTAAGCTCCAGAGAAGAAATCTTAAATATCTGAATTAAATCCACGCTCTGGCAACTCATTCTGAATTCTACTCAAATCACCCTTTTGTTTGTCCCGGCATAAAGTAGTGTCAATCATGCTCCTGTGTTTTTGTTCATTGGGAGCGTTTGTTATTAATTTGCTGTTTCGTATTATGAGGAACCACATCCCAATGCTAAAAAATAAGGGGGGAATAGAGACTCAAGTTAGCAGTCACTGACGACTTGCACTCTGGATCAGCATCAAAGTGGTCAAAATGTCCAATCAGATTTGTGTTACTGGCATTACATGATGAATATGGTTCATATGACACACAAAAGCTCTTTGTGTCCCCTTGAGCTGGGACTATTCAAATGCTGCAACAGGCAGCCAGAGTGGAAGTAAATGGAACTGGCCTTGCAATGCATCCAAAATTCTACAGCACAATAGATCATGCAAATTATTATCCCCCTGCAGTACTGATCTAGTACCCTGTTAGGTCGTCTGAAGTTTAAAGTCTATTCAGGGAAGAAGTGAAGTGTCAGTCAGGAGTGTAGAGCTTGCTGCATTCAGCTCAGAAGCAGTGGGGATTACTTTTTTTATTCTGTACAGCTCAGAGAGAAGCTGAACTAAAGACTAACTTTTCTTTGTTACTGAGCATGCCTGATTTGAAATCAGTAGGGAAGTTTCATTCACGTAATGTAACAAAGCTTCAAAAAATGCAAACTTTAAGAACATGAAGGTTTTTTTCACAAAAAGCTCGAAATTTCACTCAAAGAAATATAAAAAGGTCTTTTCCCTTCTTTGCAGAAATGACAGAAGATTTAAAGGCTGTTTGCAAATTAGAATACGAAAACATGAGTCATGTTTGGAATGCAATGAATTTGAAAAGTGTACTAATTATTGAAATTGTAGGGAGGAAGATTCTAATAGATTAAAGGCACAAATCTTACAAATTCTAGTTGCTATCATTATAAACACAACAAAGAACAGTTTCCGATGTTTATTTGTTTTGAAAAAAAAATTCAGAAAATGCCATCAAATACTATACAAAGCAATCTTATGTCCGGAAAAGTTTAAGTTTGTATCATAGGTATCAATGGAGATGATTGCATGCTTAAAATAACACAGCTAACCTATCCAAGTTAGCTGAAAGTTTGGTTCATACAGTAGTTGGGGAAAGGGAAGCTCTGGATAGAAATGTACAGTGAGTGTACATTTAATGCCACCATACACCTATGCAATTACAACAGCTTGCATTTATATTCTACCTTTAATGTAGCAAAATGTTCCAAGATGTTTCACAGAAACATTAACAGGCAAAAGAATTAACAACATTCAGAAATATTCAAAGACTCGCACATGCATGCACATCCATAGATCAATACATGTACACAAGACACTACATACACATGTACAGACACACACGCACCTCCACACAAACACACACATGCACACACACATGCACCCGAAGCGAATGTGCAAAATGAAATTCAAAAATTGATCTGCTTCTGGTGGTAGCTTCATAATACCTGTGTCAGCTCCATTTGGGTGTCATTTTCACTTGAATTAGACCACATTTTGATATTAACAAAAAGCTGAGTATTTCACAAAAATAACTGGTCTGCATTATAATAATTGTGAATCCATTGTCCTTAAAATATGAATCTAAATGTTCCATTATCTATTGATTGGAAATACTGTGCAATATTGGCAGAAAAATTTGCAAGTTCAATAACAGGAAAGTCTCCTGCTCCCCACTTAATAAAAATTTGCCTCTTTTAAAAATTAAGAAGTTAATGCCTTGTTAAATAATCAAATTTAAATGGATTCAATGACACATTTTATGTAAAATTTGAGATTCATTGCATTCAAAGCAGAAAATAAAAGATATATCCAAAGGAAACTCTTGAAAATAATATTTTTAAATTGCTAATCATGTTTTCCTGTAAATGTATGCTTTTGTCATCTTGAAAAGAAATGGGACTCTTCTCCATAAAGGTTTGTTGGATTGGGTTATTATAGAAGTCCCTTGTTAATGCTGAGGAATGTTTTCAGTATTCAGTATATTTTCAAAAGATTTAAATTCCCTTTGAAAGCTGGAGACAAGTCCTTCAAAGAATTGAACTTGAATGGTTCCCAAAAACCCTGGCAGAACCAGATTCTTACCAATAGGATCAATTGCCCGGAAAAAAAGCATTAACCCTCTCAGCACTGACTGTTCTATGCACCATCTCAGGCATACTCTTGCCTTCCTTAATAAGACAAAACCAATTATCCACAGATTTAATCAAATGATTGAAGCAGTGAATGAAGCAATCAGTTGTAACAATGGTACATTCTAATGATTAGTTCCTGGTAAAATGTCTGTTTGAAGCTTTGTGCTCGAGACCTGCTAAGAGGGGTCCAACCAGTTCCTAGCAAGACAGAATTGTGCTTGCTAATTGATTGATTAATATGGACCAAACATATACTTTGCTCTTGGTTCTGTGGCAGTAAAAAGGTGAATATGGACTCTTTCCTCTTACTTTAACTGACTAATTCTGTTTAGCCATCACCCTAACCATATGTACTATTCATGAATTCAACAGTTTGTGCATTTTTTTAGTATTCTGTTCTCGTACAATGACAAGCAATTTTCAAATTTACTTTCATTTTATGGAAACTGCAGATGTTGCTTTTGCTTTTCTTTACTAATTTTTTTTTGGTTCTGCACTCCAACAGCATGGAGTTCCTTGTGTCTTCACCTTAGGCAGTCCTTAGGATAGAAGGTGCCCTGTTTCTAATCTGATTTGATAGGCACTGAGTTGGCTGTTGAGAAATAATCACCATCTTCGCCACGTGCAACAGCTGGGGCAGGCAGATTGTTGGTTTGGAAGGTTACTCTAACAACTCGACTTTACCCCTTTGTGGTCCCAGTGAAGTCTCTTGAGTTTTTTAAAATGCCTTCCTGAGAGAATCACCTGTATTTTGCTGATCACAAGCCATGGGATGATGAGGATGGTTGAGTTCTTCATGAATGCTTGGAGGACACTCCTAAAACTTTATTTTTTCTCTGACCTCCTGTGAGGCTCCTACTGCCAATGATTTCCAAGTAGGGCAGTTTCTTCAGAAGTAAGCTGTCAGGTGTAAAATGACATAGAGACATAGAGCGGTGCAGCACTGAAATAGACCCTTCAGTCTAACTCGTCCATGAACTTCAGATAACCCAAATTAATCTAGTCCAGTTTGCCAGCTTTTGGCCCATATCCCTCTGAGCTCGTCTTATTCACATACCCATCCAGATGCCTTTTAAATATTGTCATTGCACCAGTCTTCTCCATTTCCTCTGGCACCTCATTCCGTACACACACCACCCTCTGCATGAAAAAGTTGCCATTTAGATCTCTTTTAAATCTTTCCTCTCTCACTTTAAACTTATTCCCTTGAGTTTTGCACTCTGGGGAAAAGACCTTGGCTATTCCTCCTATCCTTGCCCCTCATGATTTTATAAACCTCTATAGGATCGCCTCTCAGCATCCGATGTTGTGGGAAAATACCTCCAGCCTATTCAGCTGCTCTCTATAGCTCAAACTCTCCAAACCTGGCAACATCCTTGTCAAGTGATAATGGAAACTGCAGATGCTGGAGAATCCAAGATAACAAAATGTGGAGCTGGATGAACACAGCAGGCCAAGCAGCATCTCAGGAGCACAAAAGCTGACGTTTTGGGCCTAGACCCTTCATCAGAGACCCTCTGATGAAGGGTCTAGGCCCGAAACATCAGCTTTTGTGCTCCTGAGATGCTGCTTGGCCTGCTGTGTTCATCCAGCTCCACACTTTGTTATCTAACATCCTTGTCAATCTTTTCTGAACCCATTCAAGTTTCACAACATCCTTCTTGTTAGTAGGGCGACCAGAATTGCACACAGTATTCCAAAAGTCGCCTAACGAATGTCCTGTGTAGCTGTAATGCAACGTTCCAACTACTATATTGAATGCACTGACCAATAAAGGTAGGCAACACACACACACACACTTTCTTGAGAACACGTTCCAAATACTTGCACCCACCTTCTGCTAAGAAAGCCATTGCTGCAATTATTTTTCAATTTCCTCTGTTCTTTTCCACAAAATGTACACAATTTAATGAAAAATCCAAAACAAACCCGGAAGCAATGGTTGGAATCATCAAAAATAATAATCGAAAAGGTGGAGATCTAATCATAATGTTGAGAATTTTACAGTGCACCTCAGTGATTAAGCAATTACTTCATTCATAATGATTATGATTTGGTGCAAATTATAATATTTGACCAGAAAAACTATGCTTATATCTGAAAGGAATTGTTATGAATACATGCTTAAATGGTAGGTTGGGTTATGGCTTGTTGTGTGTGGGGCCTGATACCTGCACAGTGAACCCTAGCCCGCAATGATAAGATATACTACCAGTTCTCCATCATTTGCCCGGTCTGTCAAACGGGATTCTGTCCATATGAAGTTTGGTAACCGTGATGATGTGCCAATGTCTAAATATATAAGGCTATGTTCCAATGCTAGTTTGCTTTATGATATTGTCAAAGTCATCTATGTGTGAATACCTTAAAGTGAAAATTTGAGATTATGAAATTGAACCTCTTGGAAATTCTTCAATTTTGATTACTTTGCATCAGCTGTTGTTTTACAAGGAGCTACCTTGAACCTGAGTGCTTGTGAGCTATCTCCTTCCCTGGGTTGAGCTCATATCACTTGGTGAAATGCAATGACCAATAATTGAGCAAATTTGATCATGCAAAAGCTGCACCATCACTCAGTCATAAGGCCAATAGAAACAATCAGATGCTGGTCTGTAAGTAGCTGAGGAGCCTAAGTTCCTTTATACTATGCACGTTACAAATTGAGCCAGTCATTTAGATGAAATTCACTTGCTCCCTGCCATTCAACCATTTGTTTTAAATGAATAAACAACTTGATTAAAATAGTGAAGGAAAGGACTTCACTCAAAAGTGTTAACAATTTATTGCAATTAGAGAGGCAATTCTATCAAACTAGGGATCCTCCTGGAACTGCCGGAGTTCCATCACCATAACTCTGGCAGAAGCTCTCCATTATACACACAAAGGAGATGTTTTTGCTGCAATTCTTGCTAAGTTACAATGGTGGAATGACAGCAGCCCTGGGGAAAGTCCTGGGCAAAGTTTTGCATCAAAGCAGAGCTTGGGCTGTTTTCCTTCAGGAGAAAATCATTCGTGACAAAATTCAAAGAATAAATGTGTATTTATCGCTGCATTTAAACTAGAGGCTGAGGTGGATGTGAATTTAGACAGCAATAGGCTGCCCAGACATAATAGCATTGAAAAAAAGATGAGATTGGCATTTCTGAGTGGTAGGAATGAGAATTAAATTGCTCTTATTTTCAAGTGTGGCCATATTTTCATAGCCTAATGATTAATTCCCACTGGTGAATGATGGGTTGAAAGATTGTTGCGTGTTTTATTTAATTTAACACAGTGAGGGTGGACAGTACTGTTGTTGTTCTAAGTATTTATATTCGGCAGCCAGAGAGCAAATCAGGACATATATTTGGGAGAATATGGAGAAACACCTGTCTATTCCACATATAAGCAGGTCAAAAGAACATGAGGGTAATAGGATCAGAGGATATGTGCACTAGCATGCCAAACTGCAGCTAGGCTGCATCCAAGGAATGAGATGGGCAGTGGTCAGAATGGAGTTACACTGGTCATTATGTATTCTAGCTCTTCATGAACAGGCTAAACTCTGCTCTCTTGCTAGATCTCTTTTACTGGTTTTAAAGAAGTGAGAGCCAGTACCAATACTGAAAACATTTAGTAGAACCTTTTATCATACCCAAGCAGATCCATGAACAATCTAAACCTTTATTCTGAAAAAGGAGCTTTAGAATTGAAACTTAACCTGCTACTTGGCTTGGGAGTCAAGTTGGAATGTGACTGCACAGTTATATTCCAGAACTAAAATGCTATTTTCAGGTTATGACGCATCTCACTGATCAAGACTTGGATTCCTGGATTTTTCACGAAAGTTTTTATCATGAAGATTTTATCAAAGAACACAAAATTCCCCAATTTGCTTGTCTTTTCAGACACAGATTAACAATATATGGACCAGGTTTTGTATTATAAACAGATTGGCTACAGCTATAGGTAAATAACTATAAATTGCTGACCTATGTGAATGTTGTATCAGTTAATAATTTTAAATCTGAGACAGACAAATTTTTGTTCAGCAAAAGTATAAGGGACATGGGCCAAATGTGGGTGTATAGAATTTGGACACGGCTCAGCCATGATTGCATTGAATGGTGGAACAGATTCAAGGGCTGAATGGCCTACTCCTCTTCCTATGTTCCTATGTTTAACTCTACTAGTTTAAACCCTAACTTCCTTATAAAGTAACATCTAAACACACATACCGAAAAAAAATCAGTATTATGGATGGAGAGGAAAAAAAGGAAGGGAATTCAATGGTCCATGTTCACAATCTTCACTGAGATGATCTATCTGATTTTTTGGGAGTGCCGCCTGTTGATCTTCCTCTCTCTTTATATGTTTTCCACTTCCTTGTAGAAGATACAAAGCAACTGCTTTGCAAATGATTAGGTCTCTGACTTATTAGTTAAAAGCAATAACCGTAGCCAATGGTGAGGGAAAGTAAAATGGATATCTAAAGGCTATAGGTGCATTTTCTATTGTAGAGAAAAAGGACATGACCTCCCATTCTAGAGATCCAAAGGCTTCTGATTATATTGTTCAAAACCACAGTTGTTCAGCATCCTGGGAATTAACCTTCAGCTTCTGAAAGACTACCTGGCATTTTGCTGGCTGTATCACTTTTGCTTGTTGCTTCAACAAATTTGTGTAAGGTATGGCAATCACACTGATATTATGCAGACATACCCACACATTCCTGAAAATTTCATGACGTTTCATTTAGTTTCAGGAACAGGAGATTCTATTTCAGTCTTTGCTTTTGCTATCCTTGGCAACATTGATCTTGTCCAATGATATATCTTAGGTAATTTCTCTTGCTTTGCAAATTCACTTCTGGCTAAATTTATTATTAAGCCAGCCAACTGTAATTGTTTAAACAGTTTCTCTTGTCTCATATGCTCAAAAAAATCTTCAATAAATCAGAAACAAAGCCAGAAATTGCTAGAAAAACTCAGCATCTCTGGCAAGAAAGCGAAATTAATGTTTCTTCAGAAGGGTCACTGGGCCTGAAATGTTAATTCTGCTTTCTTTCCAGCCCAGTTCTGATGAAGCGTTCCAATCTGAAACATCAACTTTTCTGCCCTTCCAATGCTCCTGGCCTGGTGTGTTCCTCCAGCTCCACACTGTACAACACTGGCTCCAGCATCTGCAGTTCTTGTTGTCTCCTTCTCTCCACAAATGTTGCCAGGCCAGCTCTGATTTTCCAGAAATTTCTGATTTTGTTTCTGACTTCACTGAGATGATCTTTCTGTCCCATCAGGCCTTGCTGTCTATCTGTTTATCTCTCTTCATTTGTTTTCTACTTCCTTGCAGAAGGCACAGAGACTTGTGCACGAATGATAAAGTTTCTGACTTATTAGGATAAATACCATAATTCAGCAAGTGGTGAGGGAAAATAAACTGCCTTTCTTCAGACTTTAGGTGAGTCTTTTTTAACTACTGCAGATAACAGGCCGACACCTCCTCTTCTGAAGGACTGAAGGCTTCTAATCATATTGTTTTGACAAGCAATTGTTTAACATTCTGGGGGCCAATTGCATTGACAGGCAGAAGGCCTTTGACATTAACAACTGGTCACCATTACACAGACCAATCAGCTTATGGTTGCCAGCCAAATCTCACTTTGAACAAACTCCCTGGTTCCAAGCCATCTGCAGTAACCCAGCTCCACTGGTTGAATAAACAACAGTGTAAAAACCAAGTGTTAAGTAGTTTGATTTTAAAAGTGAGGCCATCATTCCTCAACCTTGTTTGTAAAACAGCCCTTTTCACATTTCAGTTCACAACCTTAGAAAAAAAAATAGTCCTTATGGTTAGCCCATATCTGTTTGGCTCAAGGCAGAAGTGACAGCATAACTCCATCCTTAGACATCTGGTGATTTAGTCATTTTGTAAACTGATTATGGTTTGAAGGTAGGTTTGCCAATCAAATCCTCCTGCTGTTTAACACTATGGTATCAGAAGCATGTCAAGGTCAATCATGAACCTTTGAGTGCCACTAAATTACAAGACACAAACTAGATAATAGCATTATATGACATATAATACTGTATGCGTGTGCTTTAGAATGCTTTCAAAATCAACTTTTTGGTCATAGTAATTACAGAGTTGTGAATACACAGAGTAAAATTAAGGAATGCTCTGTGAATATAAATCAGACCGATGTTAATCTGACTATTAGATTAAGCCTGTCCTGCAATTTACCATCCACTTTCCAAATAAAAGATATTTAGAAGATTAAAATGTGTGGCTTATTCTCCTTGCCTTACAATAAAATAACATACCACATTACCAACTTCTGAAAATAAGCGTATTGGCAAACCCTGAAGTCTTCCACTAGATGGAAAAACAACATTTTCTTTTCAAACAAAAAAAAACAGAATCATTATCTTTTCCACAGCATTTCAAGCATTTTGCATTGCCTTTTGGAAAGAAACCAGTTTGTTAAAGTATTGTAGTATATCTGATATTAACATAAGAGCTCCTCCTATCAGCATCTTTGGATGTATCTACGCCAAATGGACTGCACTGTTTCAAGAAAGCAGCTCACTACCATCTTCTCAAAAGCAATTAGCTTTGGGCAATAAATGTTGATCCAACCAGTGAAGACCACATCTCACATGCAAATAAAGTAACATCTTTAAACTATACAGTTCTATTTATGAACCAAACCGATGTCAGTTGAGATGAAGGCACTTTTTTGTTCAGTATCTCCATGCAGAGGAAAACAGCCTCTATAAAACTGCAGCACGTACATTCTCCTCTGTGCCATTGGAGACCAAATTCAGGAACTCATTGATAATATTGGTCAAACATACTTGTTACACTCACAAGTTCTGAGGAAGGGTCACCGGACCCGAAACGTTAACTCTGTTTTTTCCTTCATAGATGCTGCCAGACCTGCTGAGCTTTTCCAGCAACTTTGTTTTTGTTCCTGATTTACAGCATCTGCAGTTCTTTTGGTTTTGACAGTTCAAATTTGGAGAGTCCTTACAACTTGGTACACGATGTGCTTGAGCCGAGGTATAAAGCCGTGTGCTAACTCATTGCACCTTCCTCATTAAAAAGCCATCATACATCTGAAAGTAATAATACCTCAACCTTTTACTCATCAAGTTTCTTAGTTTTCCGCCACTTTTTCTCTTCTTGTAATGATTCTTCTACAGCAGCTCAAGGTCAAATGTTTGAGGCAAGCCATTCAATCCGCGAAGACTTCCACTCATAAAGCCTTGATAATGTCTCATCAACCTTAACCATGAATGCTTTTGTTTCCAACCCTGTACTCATGATGATATTCTGTGTGTCAATCATTCTTTGTGTGATACATCAGTCTGAAATTTTCAGCTTACTAGAATAGAATCCATACAGTGTGGAAACAGGCCATTCAGTCCAACAAATCCATACCAACCAGCCGGAAAGCATCCAGCCCAGGCCATTAGCCTCTGTTTACCTCGTGGCAAAACGTACCTAAACTATACATTCCTGGACATTATTGGTAATTTAGCATGGCCAATCCACCTAACTTGCAGACCTTTAGATTGGGGGAGGAAACCAGAGCACCCAGTGGAAACCCACACAGGCAGAATGTGCTAACCCCACACAGATGGTCGCTCAAAGCTGGAATTGAACCTTTGTCTTTAGTGTTGTGAGATGGTAGCGTTGACCACTATGCCACCATGCCACCAGTCATGCAAACACAGGGAGAACGTGCAAATTTCGCACCTGAGGGTGGAAGTGAACCTGGGTTTGAGCCTGTGTCTTTTTACTATGTCCTTGATAGTTTGATGTATTTTTGATGTTCTTGTTACGCCTTTTCAAAGTGTTGGTGAGGCTGCACCTACAGTATTGTTCATAGTTTCAGTCCCTGTATATAAAGCAAAAATGTCATTGGAGGCAGTTTAAAAAGAAATTCACTAGGCTCATTCTTGGGGTGAAGGGGCTGGTTAATCAAGAATGGCTAAAAAGGCTAAGGCAGCAAGAGCTTCTTTAAATGTACAAAAAGGAAGAGAGTAGCCAAAGCGATCAAATGCCCCTTAAAGAACGAATGTGGGAGAACAATAATGGAGAGCCAGAAAATGGCTGAAGAGTTGAAAAAATACTTTGCATCTACCTTGATAGTAGAAAATACCAATAACATTCGAAAATTACTAAATAATCAAAGGGCAAAATAAGCAGAAGAAATAAAGAAAATAACTACCATTTGAGAAAAAGTAGCAGGGAAAATAATGGGGCTAAATACTGATAAGACTCTTGGACTAATATGATACATCCTAGGGTGTTAAAAGAAGTAGCTACAGAGATGATGGATACACTGGTTGTAATCCTCTAAAAGTCTAGGAGATTGAAAAACTACCAATGTAACATCTTTACTGAAATAGGAAAGGAGATTAAAATAAAGGCAACTGTTGGTCATTTAGTTTGACATCTTGTTATTTTGATAATGCTAGTATTTATTATAAAAGGAAGAAATATCTGAATATTTAGAAATGCATGATATGATCAAGCTGAGTCAGCATAGCTTCATGAAAGGGACATTATAGCTGGCCATTCTAGGACCATCTTTGGGGAATGTAGTAAACAGGATAAAGGGTATGTAGTGTGTTTAGATTTTCAGAAGTCATTTTATGAGGAATTACACATAAGTTTACTTAATAATATGAACAACATGCATCTGGTCGAGTGCCACAGAGATCAGAGCTAGGGCCACAATTATTTACAATATATATTCATGATTTGAATACTGAATGTGAATGCACTCTAGCCAGTTTTGCAGATGACACAAAAATGGGTGGGAAGGCAAGCGATGAGGTTGATGCAAAGAGTCTGCAGAGGGATGCAGACAGGATGAGTGAGCGGGCAAAAACCTAGTACATGGAGTATAATGTAGGAAAGTTTGAAGTAATGCACCTCAGCAGAAGGGACAAATCATTAAACATTTACTCATGGTGGGAAACCAATAGAGCTAATTACTGAGCCACTTGATACCAACTATCCACCAGAATTTAGAGGTGGTAACATGGAAGATGAATTTGTAGAGTGAATCAGGGGTTGTTTCTTAGAGCAGTACTTTGTACACTTTGATGCAGTAACGTTTAATGAGATAGAATTAGTAAGGAGGAGCTGACTATTATTTAAAAACCAAAAACCTCAGGACAGGGACATTTGGGAGTCCTCATTCATGAACACAAGAGCATCCTACATTAGTGTGTTATCGGGAAGGAAATTGGAAAGTTGGCCTTTATTTCAAAGAGAATGGAACAGAAAAATAGGGAGGTTTTGTTATAGCAATACAAATTAGACCACATTTGGAATACAATGAACCACTTTGGGCCAGTTATCTAAGGAAAGATAGACTGGCGTTGAAGACAGTCTAAAGGAAATTCACAAGACTGATTCCAGGCATGTAAGGGCTGTCTAATGAGAAGAAGTTGAATAGGTTATGCCTGTACATATCGGAAGTTAGAAGAATGAGAAGCAACCTCATTGAAACTTACAAAATGCTTACAGGACTTGATGCATTAGATATGGAAAGATTGGTCCCCGTGTGGGACAGTCTAATGCATTATTACAGAGTAGGGAGTGTACGTTTAAGACAGAGGAAGTTTTACTGTCAGAGGATAATGAATGTGTGGAATTCCATGCTGCAAGGGGCTATTGAGGCTACGTCATTCACTATATTTAAGAATGAGACAGGCAGATTTTTAATCAGTGAGAGATTCAAGGTTACCATGTAAAGACAGGAAAGTGGAGTTGAGGATTGTCAGATCAGCCATGATCTCACTGAATGTAAAGCAAATTCAATGGGCTGAATGGTTTGTATCTGCTCCTATGCCTATAGTCTTATGGCCTTTACTCATTAGAGTTAGAAGAATGAGGGTGGTCTTACTGAAACAGGCAATGCCCTTGTGGGGGGGGGGGGGGAGGGCGGCGCTTGACATGGAAAATGTTGAGAAGATATTTCCTCTAGTAGGGGAATCTCTCAAACTAGGAGATCTAATTATAAGGACACAATCATTTTATATTTAGGTGCAAAGGAATTTCTTCTCCCTGATGATATGTCTGAAAATATCTAGCCAGAGAGTTGTAGGATTTAGGTCACTACAAGTATTTCAGGGGGAGACAGATAGATTTTTTGAAAGGTCAGGGAGTTGATAGCTCTGAGCAGGTGGCAGAAAAGTAGAGTTGAGACCTGGGACAGATCAGCTATGAGATAACAAGGTGTAGATGAACACAGCAGGCCAAGCAGCATCAGAGGAGCAGGAAAGCTGACGTTCTTCAGAATCAGCTCAACTATGATTGCTTTGAATGATGGGGATGATTTGAGGGGCTGAATGGCCTGTGCCTACCCCTATTTCTCATGCCCTTATGTTCTTATCCAAACCTACATTTTCCTAATGCCTTGTGAGCTTCTATAGGCCACTTTTCAGTTACCTCCATTTATGACTTAAAAGAAAAAAATCCATCCGGATTTTCCTCAAAGATCCACAATCTGTCAGTTATTGACCGTATGGCTCTGAACCAATTTGAGCAGAAATAAACAATATAGGTGTGGCCTGGCCATTAGAGTAGTATAGTTTGAGCATAACTTCCTCAAATTTATCCTTTTTTTGACAACAATTAGCATCGTTTAGTTTGATGTATGCTGCCCTGAAGTGACTTTTTTTAATTTCACCTGAAGATATTGAAATGTTGTTTATAGATAATAATTGTACTGTATCTGGAGTTTCTTGTCTTTTGAAGCATGTACTTTTGAATAATCCTTTTGTTTGCTTTTGATTATACCAGAGGAAATGTTGACTTTAAGCCATCTATATTAATTGGATACTCCACACTATTATTTACTATTCATAAAATTCACAGAATGTAGACCATAATGAACATTCAAATTGAATTTAGTTTGTCTCATCAAATAATTTATTGGGTGTTAAAAACATGTGCAATGTGTGAGCTCATTTTAAAACCGTTTGATGCTATGATCAATGTGTTCCTGGCTCACTTTGATATTGATTGACAGATCAACACCCAAGAGATTTTTGTGAAGATTTTGACTCATTCAGAAAAACTTGCATTTCATGCATTTCACTCCAAGTAACCATAAAGAACCAAGGTTCCAAGTATGACATCTAAACCTGGCCAAAGAACTTCAAAGATAACAAAGTGTGTAGGTGGATGAACACAGCAGGCCAAGCAGCATCTTAGCAACACAAAAGCTGATGTTTCGGGCCTAGACCCTTCATCAGAGAAGGGGATGGGGAGAGGATTCTGAAATAAATAGGGAGAGAGGGGGAGGCGGACCGAAGATGGAGAGAAAAGAAGATAGGTGGAGAGGAGAGTATAGGTGGGGAGGTAGGGAGGGGATAGGTCAGTCCAGGGAGAACGGACAGGTTGGTACCTGGCTTGCTCAGGACATGGTCGAGCAGTTTCAAGGCTGAAGAGATTACAAGAGAGTTGCAGTGGGAGAGAGATCCCCTGAGGTTGGTCCTGAGAGAGGAGGGTAACTTCTTCAGGTTAGGCATCCTGGAAGAGGCTTTGCAGTGGGGTTAAAATTGTGATTAGAGATAATGGGAACTGCAGATGCTGGAGAATCCGAGATAACAAAGTGTGAAGCTGGGTGAACACAGCTGGCCAAGCAGCATCTTAGGAGCACAAAAGCTGATGTTTCGGGCCTAGACCCTTCATCAGAAAAGGGGGATCGGGAGAGGATTCAGAAATGAATAGGGAGAGAGGGGGAGGCCTACTGAGGATGGATAGGTGGAGAGGAGAGTATAGGTGAGGAGGTAGGGAGGGGATAGGTCAGTCCGGGGAGGACAGACAGGTTGGTGCCTGGTTTGCTTCAGGACATGGTCAAGCAGTTTCAAGGCCAAAGAGTTTACAAATTATTGAGAAAGTAGCCGAGTTATTTATGGTTCCTGAAATCAGGATTTCACATTTGATTGCATTAGGTTTCATCTGTTGCAGCTTTGAATAATGACACATTTTGGCTGAATCACTGCATATTGGGATAACAATAGGTTCCACCTCAAATCACTGGACCACCCCTTCTGGCACTTCCACACTTTGAAAGAACTCCTTCAAAAAAAATGTAATATAATGTAAGGAGCCTATACCACAAAGGACCATAGACACTGATCTCTATTCGAGAGCAATAATTGGTTGTGTGCAGTTTGGGGGTAGTCACTGCACAAGTGTGGATAAAGTAAAGACTCAGGCCTTTTTGAACGACCACAGCCAGTGCAGGATTGAACCTGCACTGATAGCTTTATTTTATACCACACATCTATTTCACTGAGCTAAATGACCACTCTTCTCTAACAGATACTTACCGTATTTTCTACCCATTAGCCATTTTTCTGGTTTTATGCTGAATCTCCATTGCGCTGGTTTAAATGATAGGTGAAAGTTCCACTCCCAATATCAGTGAATTTTCCAAGGCAAGCCCATGAGTGGGACTTAATTCGAATTGTAGTGATGGGAAGAGTGGTGATTGGACCCGCTAAACCTCGGAAGAAGTCGTGTGTCAGGTTGCGGCGGTTGTGGGGGTGGGGGCGGGGTGGGGGGGGGGGGGGGGCGCAAAAAATCACTGGTAATGAAGTGGGAGTCAGAGAGGGGCCAAATCATCAAACATTTACTCATGGTGGGAAACCAATAGAGCTAATTACTGAGCCACTTGATACCAACTATCCTCCAGAATTTAGAGGTGGTAACATGGAAGATGAATTTGTAGAGTGAATCAGGGGTTGTTTCTTAGAGCAGTACTTTGTACATTTTGATGCAGTAATGTTTAATGAGATAGAATTAATAAGCAATCCTATAGTTAAAGATCTTTTAGGGAGTAAAGATCACTACATGGTAGAATTTCAAATACTGTTTGAGGGAGGACAACCTGGGTCTCAAATGAATATCTTCAACTTAAATAAATGCAAATACGGAGGTATGAAGAAAGAGTTTTCTAACATAGGTGAACAGTGACAGAAATTGAGGCATATATTTCATAACACTTAGCAAAAATTTATTCTGGTCAAAGATAAGGACTCAAGCCCATGGTTCATAAAGATAGCCAAGGAGAGTATCCAATCTAAAACAAAGGCACACAAAGAAGCAAAAACTTGTGGTAGGCCCGAGGTTTGGGAACATTTTGGAAACCAGCAGTGGATGACAAAAAGCTAATAAAATGAGAGAAAATTGATGATCAAAGTAAGTCAGCAAGAAATACAAAAAAGAACAGCAAAGAGAGTAGATAAAGTAAGTGTGGGGCCCATGGAGGATGTAACTGGGCAAGCCACAATGGGAAACAGGGAAGTGGCAGATAATTTAAACCAATATTTTGCATCAGTCTTCATAATGGAGGAGACTATAAAATCTTGAAATGTCGACTAACTCATGTTGGGAGACCAACAGAACTAATTTATGAGGTACAAATAGGAGGAAATACTTTGTACCAGTCACTATCATGAGTCAAAGTATTTGACAAATTAGTGGGTGCCACTCATCCAGGCAAGTGGGGAGTATTCCATCACACTCCTGACTTGTGCCTTGTAGATGTTGGACAGGCTTTGAAGAACCAGGAGGTGAGTTACTTTCTGCAGTATTCCTAGCTTCTGGCCTGCTCTTGGAGCCACTGTGCTAATGTGTTGAATCCAGTTGAGTTTCTGGTCAATGATAACCCTCAGGATGTTGGTCTTTGGGGATTCAGCGATAGTAATGTCGTTGAATGCCAAAGAGCAGTTGTTAGAATGCCTCTCATTTGTGATGGCTGTGGCCTGGCTTTGGTATTCCATGGATGTTACTTGCCACTTGTCAGCTCATGTCTGGATATTGTCCAGATCCTGCTGCATTTGAATGTCGACTGCTTCAGCATCTGAGGAGTCATGAATGGTGCTGAACATTGTGAAATCATTGGCGAACATTATGATGGTGAAAAAGTCATCGATAAAGCAGCTGAAGACAGTTGGGCCTAGGACGCTACCCTGAAAAACTCCCGCAGAGATGCCCTGGAGCTGAGGTGATTTACCTCCAACAAGCATGCCCATCTTCCTTATGTGTCAGGTATGATCCCAGTCACTAGAGAGATTTCCCCCTGACACCCATTGATTCCAGTTTTGTTTGAGCTCCTTGATGCCACACTCAGTCAAATGCAGCCTTGATGTCAAGGGTTGTCACTCTCACCTCACCTTTGGAATTCAGATGTAATGAGGTCTTGTGGCTTGGGAAACTACTAATGTGATGCCCCTTTCAGGAAGGGAGGCAGACAGACAGCAGGAAATTATGGGCCTCTTAGTATAACATCAGTCATTGGGAAAATGTTGGAGCCCGTTATTGAGACAGAAATATTAAGACATTTTGAAAAGCTTAATGTAATCAGAGTCATCATAGTTTTGTGAAAGAGGGATCACCTTCGCTCAGGAGATCCTGGCCAGTAAATCTAGGGCAGCCTCTGATACCAGCCCAGGGGCTTGACCACGGCCAGAGCCAGGATTCTCTCAACATAAGGAATGTGAAGCCCAACACCGTTCTTAACTGCTTCTGATCTATTTGGCACAGCTTTCCTCCTGGAATGAGAGAGAGGGGCAGGTATTAAGGAGATGAAAGCTGTTATTCTTGGTATAGTGGGGTGTGGGGATAGGAGGCATTGAGTTGTGGGGAAAGCATCCTAAGTAACTAAGTATGCAGCACAGATAGCATGCAGGATGAGTGATGTCAGGAGTTGTGGGAGGTGAGAATAAACAACAGCTGATCGGGCAAGGTGATAGAGTAGTGGTAATCTCACTGGATAAACAATCTATATCCCATGCCAGTATCTGGGGATATGGGATCAAATCCTGCAATGAATTCAATTAAATCTGGAACCTTATCCTTAAGGTGACATGGAACAAGCAATAATTGTTATAAAAACTCGTCACATGCATTAATGCCTTTAGGCCTTGATTCTCTTCTTTTTGGGATGGCACAGTGGCTCAGTGGTTAGCACTGCTGCCTCACTGCACCAGGAACCCAGGTTCACTTCCACCCTGGGTGACTGTCTGTGTGGTGTTTACACATTCTCCCCGTGTCTGCGTGGGTTTCCTCCAGGTGCTCCGGTTTCCTCCCGCAGTCCAAAAGATGTACAGGCTAGGTGGATTGGCCATGTTAAATTGCCCTTAGTGTTGAGGAATGTGTTGGTTAGAGTTTATACGGGAGTGGGTCTGTGTGGGATGCTCTGGGGGTCAGTGTGGACTTGTTGGGCCGAGGTGCCTGTTTCCACACTATAGGGATTCTGCCTACATTGGTGGCCTACATGCGATTCCAGACTCACAGCAATGTGGTTGACTCTTGACTGCCCTTAGGGCAATTACAGATGGGCAATAAATGTTTGCCCAGTCAGCGATGTTGACATTCAGTGAATTAAAATAGAAGATCTTGCAGGTAGTCATGACAAGTGAGGGAGCATGAGTTCTGATGGAAGCTGGATGCAGTAGTAGAGCTAAAGTGAATGTGAGGTATTGGGGAGATGATGGAGGAGAAGTGACATTCTGTAAACAGTCTTGGGAATTCTTTCAGGTTTTTCTGACTACACTAACCCAGATGACAACCTTAGGCCGAGCTGGTATGGTATAGTGCCTGACTTTCACTGTTGCTTCCAGGGGTAGAGGAAGTCACTGACTGTGAAGCAGTAGCCAATTTCCCACTGCTTGTCATTTCCAGTGCAAGTGCCAAGAACTGTGCAGGACAGCTCTGTTTGGGTGCACAACGGGCTTTTAAAAATGGAGGGGGTGCAAGAGATGAAAGTCTCTTGGCAGATATCCAGCAATTGGTGAGTTGTTTCGGGAATGGAGTGTGGCATTATGGGGACAGAATTGGACATGAGCAATGTCTTGGGGCAGTATAGGTAGTTGATATGGTGCTTTTGGTTAGATATGACGATAAACCTCATTGCACCTTATGCAAAAATACCTTCAAAACACTGGACGCAACTCACACTTAGCCAAAATAATGTAAGATTCAACCCCAAGTTTTCAAATAACTCTGGTCTCTCAATGATACAAATGCATGTTGTTTGCTGGCTATTCATGTGGGCAATGCTTTTTTGCCAGGTATTGTTATTTCAGTGTTCCTTGTTGTTGCTGTTACCTGTTGTTGCTCCATTTCCATTGTTTTGGTACTGTGAACATTTGAGAATGATGGTTGATCTGTGGTCTGTCAGATATTGCATTCACATCTTCCTGATTGGCCACCCGCAATGAAGCAGTTCATCCTCCAGTTGTACATATGTGCCTGTAGCTGCAACAGTCTATCTGGTGTTCACTTCCTCCTATATGATTGAAATGACAACATCTTTGACGTGGGTAACAGGCTGTCATTTGGGCTGACGTGTTGAGAGCATTGAAGGTTTGTACTCTGACTAGTTCTCTAGTGTTTTGTCTGACAATGGTTTGGCAGCTTATCAAAATGAAATGTATCTTTCTGCCATTTCACTTTGAAATTATCATTCACACCTGCTATCACTTCTGGTTTCAATGGCTTTTCTTGCAATAGGAGGAGCATTGGTACAGCATGGGATTAATTTTTGTGCTGAGCCACTCTCCATGCTTCCAGTTGGTATCGTGTTTCACTTGAAAAATGCCTTGCACAGAACTGTAGGAGGTTTGGTTAATTCCCTTATGATTCCTTTGGCAATTTTCTCTGACACTCCTGCTTTCCCTTTTGACTCAGGACAGGTATGGAGATCATGCATGTTGTTGAATTGCCCAACCTTTCAGGAAGAGTTCATTTCATCGCTCATGAACTGAGGGAAAATGTCCTTCATCACAACATCTGGGTGCAGTGATGACTGATGTGTGCTTTCAGCCATTCGAGAACATAAAAGTCGTTGAGACAGCCATCTCCTGGCCGTCAGAGAGTTGTCTATGTTGATGAGATAAACAATTTCTGCAAGAGTAAAACAACCTACTCCATGGTTCATCCATAATACACATTTTTTCAAGATGGTGGCTGAGTAGTAGGTCAATATATGGTCTCCTCAGCCCAGTAGCCTGGAGCTGGTCAAATCTGTTCACTTCACATGTTTTTTCTTCCTATGCTTCTTTTTAATGCTTCTATTTATAGCAGCAGGTTACCTTTTTTTGATGACTTTGGTGGAAGACCATCTTGTCCCGGCCCAGGCCTGGTGTGGGCACGGCTTCCAATGGCTGGAAGTGCTGATATAGACCTGGCCCCTGGTGGGGCAGTTTTGTCCAGTATGGGCATTAATGGACTAGAATGGTGGAGGTCTCCTCCCATTGTGGAGGTCTTCTCAGGTGGATTTTCCAGCAGCCTGGATGAATGTCTAGTCCTGGCATGGAGGTCTCATCTTAGCATGTCTGGGCAGTCTTAGCCCGGCATGGCGGTTTCGGCCTGGCCCTGCATGGTGGTTTTGGCATGCTTTTACAACAAACCCCCAAACTCAGGAGTCATTAATTGAGCTGTAATGAACTTTCACATTTTTTTCTTGTTATTGATTAAACTGTCCTTACCGTAGGCACAGTAGTATGATGGCTTATAAAACTTTTCATTGTTATTTTTGCAAAAATACAAATGGCAGTAAATTGCTAATCTATTCTGTAACCTTTCTAAGGTGTCATGTAGCACAAGTGGGTCTCTAGCTTTTTAACTTGATACTCATGACAAACCCTAAACTGGCTTATATGATCCTTGATTTCAGTGTACGTTTGGCCAAAACAGCACTCCTCCTGCCTTCCTCTGAATGAAATCAGTTCCTTGTGGCTTATGCACCTCAATACCTCTCCTCCCAACTCCTAAAGGATAATGACTCATTTTCCTTGTACAGTATGCATCTCGAGCTGTCAATGCTTCTCTGTGTGCCTAATACTCGACTGTGATCTCAGGAGTGTTTTCAGGCTATCCTTTCATTGCTACTTGCTGCAGCACTTGGAAAGTCATACCTTGTTGTGGAGTTGCTTGATTTGAACAAGGCACTTGTCTGGTAGATGCCTTGGATGGAATTTTCCCTGCTCTTGACTGATATGAGTAATACCAAGTCAATTGGGAAAGTATGATGAGATCAGCAAAAATAATTAGACTCTTGCCATCGATGCATACACCTCAAACACATTCCATTTTGTGGTTAAATTCGGGAGTACAATTTGGTGAGCACATCGCTGGCCCACCATAGTTGCCCATGGAAGAAAGGCCACAGATTCCTGCCAAACACAGAACAAGCTGGGAATGATCACCAGGTCTGCCTGCCTAAATCTTCAAGGACAACAGCTCCACGATAGGACAGGTTACCTTTACATTTAAAGCCTGCAAAAGCATCAAGTCGTTCTTGTTACATTAGTGTTACCCCAAGTCTTGTCTCCTAGGATTACACTGCATGGTGACGTTTTAGAATATGACATTTATGGCATGTTATTTTAAAACTACTGTTGCCATCACTAGTTTCTTGATTTTGGTGAATGCTGCTTCTTGCTTCATGCCTAAACACCAGTTTATGACCTTGGCTGTGAATTGATATGATTGTTCACACTCTGATGACAAATTGGGCAAGAATTTTGTTCGATAGTTGAGAAATCGTTGCATTGCTTTTGCATCTCTCGGCTGCCACATCACTGCTACAGCTCCAACCTATTCAGAATCTGGGCCAAGACATTTTCTGACAACACATGATATATTTACTTGAATTTGCAAACTTTTCTTATCTAGTTTCAGGTTCATATGGCAAGCCCTGTCTAGCAGTCGAACTAGAGTTTGATCACGATCAAGATCCCAAAACCAGCAGATCATCCACTAGAGCTTCTAATCTGGGAAGATTACTAACTATCGTGTCTGTCTGTGTTGCTGCTTCTTTGGAGCCATGGAAGTGTTAAACGGCACAAGTAACCATCTGTTTCTATTGATTTGTGAGTAGAATATTGATAGACAGCTATTGTTTTCATCCAGCTTCATTTGCCAATAACCATCGTTTGACTTTGCAAACAAAATTCTTTTGATGGTTGGCATGGGATATTGCAATCCCTTCAGATACTTTAAATCTAAAATACTTCAGCTGATGCATACTCTCTGGCTTCCTGGTTGTTTCACTGCTACCATGATGCTCATCCATTCTGGAAGATTGCACTTTTCTTGAGTGCTCTCTTCAGATCTTCTATCTCGTCCTTCGAACAGGACTTGAAGAAGCTGGAACTTTCCTTGAGAGATGCTGAATTGGTTATGCACTTTCAATCACTTTGAGTTGATATTCTCCAGGAAGACATCCTAACCCTGTACAGTAGTAACCCTGTACTCCTTGAAAATCCGTTTAGCGATCAATGAGTTAGTGTTCTGTTACAGCATTCAAAACTCTTTTGGCGAGTTACAAGTTACCAGTGCAAGCTGGAACTTTCTCTGGCTGAGATTTTACCGGCTTTGGCCTGCTGTCCATGATCTAGTGTTAATACATTGGGCTTGCAGATTAGGTTGTCCACTTGGCACAAGTCCAGTGCCATCATACAGCCTTAACCTTATTTCCTAGAGCTTCATTTTAGCATCACAATGTCAAGCTACTTTACACAGATCCATGAAGATTATGATTTTGCATGGCACATCAGTGTGCAACACTTTATTTTGAATCTGATGTTCTCCTTTTGCAGTCATTGCTCCAACAGTCGCAAACCTATCAACCTGGCTGAACTAGCCTGATGTGCTGTGTAGATGATTTCATTGAAATCAAAACTCAATTACTTACACTGGCTTAGATTTCAAAACTTAGAATTCTTAGCCATCTTTGCTTCCATTGACTTGTAAAACAGCAGCATCATTTTACCTTACTAGATGAGGAATCCAGAGGCCTGGATGAATGACTCTAAAGCACGAATAAATCTCTCTCCTTTAAGTCTATGAAATAAATCCCAATCTTAAATACGAGAAGGTTGGTAATCAGCACTGTTGACAACATATACAATGGATGATTGTGCAACCCCAATGCAGATCACAAATTTCCTTGAAGAAATAAAAGTTACCTTCTTACCCAGTCTGGCCTATGGGTGACACCAGACCCATAACAATGTGGTTGACTTTCAACTTCCAGTTTTGATTAGTTCTACAACCTACTCAGTTAAAAGCAGGAAAGCTGCTACTCCACTAAAGATGGACAATACATATCAGGCTTGTGAGTTATGTCCACATTATTTAAATGAAGCTTGGCACCAGCATTTCAGCTGCTTTACTTGAATCAGGCTCCTTTATCGATGTTTCCCAAGAGTAAAACATAACATTTCTATTACCATTCACTGTTCCACTAAAGGAAATGAATTCAAAGCACTGAAGGCAAGAAGACAACTCATTTCCACCAGAAGCTCCTATGGCCGGATTTATAATGGTCACTTTGACTACCTGTCAAACTGTAAATGTGTTCTCTCACTACTCTTTCCAGCCTGTACTACAAAAGGAATTTTCCCCCCTACTTCTTTACTCTGGAATTGCTGTAATTTTGGTACCTAGCTATTAACAATAAGAGAACTTTATAAAGAAAGGATAGAATATATCTGAATACTTTGCGCTTCTTTATGTGTTAAAAATCTGATGCATGTTGACATTCTGTTAAATTTTCCAATTTCTGATTCGGCACGGCGTTACATTAATGACTCTTGTGTTCAGCTGCAACACCTCTACAGGCAGGATGCTGTAATTACAACATGGCACATTTACAAAAGCAGTTTCTATTAGAAATGGCGCTTATAAAGCAACCATCAAAATAAAGTTGAGCTGAGTGTGACCAACATATTTCTGAACCCTGACAAAAATATGAATAAGAGTTTCAAAGCATATGAACTGAGGTGGAGGATAAAGTCAAGAGATGTTACAGAGTTGGAAACAAACAGTCCTTTATGGTCAAAAGCTCATCTTGGTCTCAAATATGCAGCAATGTTATGAACATTTATTCCTTGTTAGCGGGAAGTGGGATGGGGATGAAAGGGAATAATGATTGGATTAAGGATTGAAGCAAATGGCTTCAGTCTTCCCAATGTTCAGCTGGAGGGAGTTTCTGCCTATCCAGAGAAACAGGTGATCATTAAGAAATGGTGGAGAACTTGAAAGAGATGTGGCGAGGTAGAGCTAGGTGTAACCAACATACACTGACACTAACATGAATACTAACACCATGCTTTGTAAAGATGTTGCTGAGGGACAGCATGTTAATGGGAAATAAGACAAGGCAAGGACAAATCTTTGTGAGACACAAGAGGTAAGGATAAGGCATGGAAAAAAAATAAGCTCTTTTAAATTAGTCTCTGGTACTGATCAGAACGATAATTATGGGAGCAGGCATGAACAGTGAAGACATGATAAAGGATGATAAAGTCACCTGTGCCAAAGACAATAGAGAGGTTGAGGTGAACAAAGAATGATTGTTTACCTCTGTCACAGCCATGTAAAAGGCCATTTCTATACTGTGACAGTATTGCATTTTGATTGATTCACATGCCACATTCAGGAAAAGAAGGGCACAGCATGAGCAGCCTATCAAACATTCAAAGACTTTGGAGAGAAACTTTAGACAGATGCAAATTAAAGATAGGAAGAAATTTCAGAAGGTGTTTCGCTAAGTGAGCTAAAGGAAAGGGTTACAGGGATGTGAAAGAGTGAAAGTAGCTAATTGGAAGAAGTCCAGGAGCTCCCGTAGTTAGTGTTGGTAGTGCGTGCAGAGGAGACATGGGAGATTTAAAAAGATGGTTTGCAGTCGAGGAAGAAAATAGGGATGTCTTTGCATTCCAGGACAACGTGGATGCAAAACTGCTTTACATGATGCAGTCCAATTTGGTTGCAGAGATAGTAGGGACTGCCAATGCTGGAGAATCTGAGATAACATGGTGTGAAGCTGGACCCTTCTGAAGAAGGGTCTCAACCCAAAACGTCATACTTCCCTGCTCATCTGATGCTACTTGGCCTGCTGTGTTCATCCAGCTTCACACGGTGTTATCCCAATTTGGTTGCAGGTGGTTACACCACTTGTGTGCTTTCTCCAGTCAGGCTTTTGTCCCTGTGCACTTCAGGAATTGGAGATGAGAAACATGCCTGGAGAAATATTCAGGTGGATACGCAATGGAGTGCTGTTGAATCGTGAGTGTCAGTTTGGTGGAAATATAACAAAGAAATGATCAGAAATTGCTTTAACTGTAATTAATAGGATGAGACATAGAAGATGCCATTCAAGTTTGATGCTTCCGGAATGTGAAGCTTCTGGCCTTCAATTGGCTGGTGGATCTATGAGTTAGGACACCCTTGCTGGAGAAGGACGGACGTTAGGGAGGGGTGGCACAGTGGCTCAGTGGTTATCACTGCTGTTTCCCAGAACCAGGGTCCCGGATTTGATTCCACCCTCAGGTGACTGCCTGTGTGAATCGTGCACACTCCTCCTGCCTTCCCCCATGTCTGCCTAGGTTTCCTTCAGATGCTCTAGTTTCCTCCCTCCATTCAAATATGTGCAGGTCTGGTGGATTGGCCATTGCTAAATTAACCATTGTGTCCAGGGATGCTGCAAACTAGGTGGATTTTGCATGAGAAATGCAGGATTACAGGAAGGGTCAGAGTGGACTCAATGAGCCAAATGGCCACACTGTACGCGTTCTATTAAGTCTTGCCTCATACTAGTTAAAGTATTGTTGCAAAAAAAAATTAAAGGAAGTTGAGCTGGTGTAGCAAAGTTGGACTCTACCCCAAAATTTATGCTGGGTTTGAAGAAGCCCAGCCTCAGCATTAAATCAGCCCTTGGAATACAATCAAGGTCAGGAATACCTGTGCAGCTGTCTTACTTAGTTATACCTGTTCAGTCCTTCCTCCCACAGGAAGTATTTCAAAAACCTAATTGTAGATATGTTTACTATTACTGGAACCACATTAAGACTTTAACACTGTTCTGACTTGATGCACTCAGTGCTATTAAAATAAGACAGATACTCCCATAATTGATTGGATGGATGGGGTGGACTGCAGTCCTTTTAGTTCTCAAATCCATTCCAGCTTAATGCAATTCTTCTTTATGCATCAATTGTAAAGTTCTGAAGTGAAGTTACTGGCAGATGCTGGAACAATTCCAAGTGGAACCTATTCACTAAAGTAATCATCCCAATAAGTGAGGTCTTGAGAATGGCTGGTGTGGAAATTGATGTGGCGTGTTGGGAAACAGGGCTGATAAAATCTATTTCCTTGCAGAGAATGCAGTCATTCCTTTGATGGTGACAGATTCTCCCCATTTCTCGACTGCATTTCTCCCTGATACACATTGCATCTATGAGAAAAAATGGGGTGGTGATGGTTATGACAGGACATTGTCAGAAAAGTTTGCTTTTTGAAACTGGCTTAACAGAAGAGCAACAGATGAGGGAGGAGCATTAGTCAATGGGGTTGAAATAGATATTTTTGCAGCTGTGACTTGTTGGGAAGTGGTGTAATAACATTGCCCCAATCAATATTATTACCTGTATGTGTTGTATCAAAGGTTATCACTTTATTTTATAGCTGTTGCTACATGAAAGGGAATCTTTATACATATATAAAAGCCCATTTATACATTTCCATGCTAATTGTCAACTGACACAGAATTTTGGTGAGTTTTCACAATATCAAACACATTAAAGAAGACATTGTGACAAAGGCTTAATCTTAACGAGTGAACTGAATTAATTTGGGTTGTAAAGGGGTGGCATGGTGGCTCAGTGGTTAGCACTACAGCCTCGCAGCACCAGGGACCCAGGGTCAATTCCAGCCTTGGGAGACTGTCTGTGTAGAGTTTGCACATTCTCCCCATGTTTGCATGGGTTTTCTCTGGGTGCTCCAGTTTCCTCCCACAGCCCAAAGATGTGCAGGCTAGGTGAATTGGCCGTGCTAAATTGCCCATAGTATTCAGGGGCGTGTGGGTTATAGCAGAATGGGCCTGGGTCTGGGTGGGATGTTTCAAGGGGTGGTGTGGACTTGTTGGGCCGAAGGGCCTGTTTCCACACTGTAAAGAATCTAATATAATCTAAACTCTCAGGTTACCCAGCACTCTGATGATTAGGGAAGTTGTATCAGTTTATTCTGAGTCCTCTGGATGTTGCAATTTGGGAAGACGTAAGGTCTGGCCTTGCACCTAAAGAATAAATACTTGGACAGTGGCAAAAATGAAAGACTTGTATTGGTGTCTTCTTAAACAAACAATGGACATGTACATAGCACTTTACAGTTGTTGGGATATTTCGTGATCTATAAACTGACATGGATAAAAGACAATCCCATTTTATCAGCTCCAAAAATCAGATATTTGTACATGTTCAGAATAAAACTCAACGGTCACAAGCCTACTTTAAAGCCACAACATACTATTCTCACGTTAGCAGCTTGCCTCAATTTCTCACCCCACAAGTGGATGTTTTCACACACCTTATATCCAGGATCAAGTTGGGCTGTTTTACGATGATGAACTGCAGTTTAAGGCACAGTCAGAACAGATCTTAAGTGGTGAATGATGACTATGATGCCCACTCACATTTACACTAACAGTTGACATTTACACTCAGCATACATTTTGAACCTGACTTTAGGGGTGGATTTTTGAAAGTTTTAAAGATAATCATATCTGCTGACAATTTTTATGGCATTTTTGAACTTACATTGGTGTTGAGTTGAAAATATAGCAGTTGATTTGAGCACAGCAAGCTCCCATGAGCAGCAACATGATAATGACTGGATAATATGTCCTTATGAGTTTAGTCGAGGGATTAATATTGATCAGTCCGCAAGGGAGAATTACACTGACCTTCTTCACAATTGTGCAATGGGATCTTTTACGTTCACCTGACCAGATAGATGGAGCATCATCTTAAGGTCTCACTGAAAAATGGCATCAGCCTTGAATTTTGTCTAAAAGGGATGGAGGGCATCGGGTGTGTGTACCCATATGGCAAGTGCTTTAAGGGAACAGGTGTGAATTACATGGGATGAGGAAAATCTTGCAAAAAATCTGCTCTTAGAAGCACGCAGATGCTCACTCTCTTGTGGCTCATTCCTTTCGCTTTTTGATCATTTTGTTTTCACTTGGGTTTCTCCATGCCCATGGTAGATGGTTCTTAGCAAGAGACAGTTTAACCATTGCTTGTTGACATCCAATGGCACTGGCATCATTGAGCTTCCTACGATCAAAATTCTGGGAGTTACCATTGGGAAGGAATTGAGTTTGATCAGTCGCGTAAATATTTTGGCTACAAGAGCAAGTGACAGCAAGGAGCCTGTCCATCATCTACAATGTGCAAGTCAGCAGTGTTATGGAATATTCTCCACTTGCCTGGATGGGTGCAGCTCCAAATACACTCAAGAGGGTTGACGCCATCCAGGACAAAACAGCCCACTTGATTGGCACCGCATCTGCAAATATCCACACCCTCTACCACCTACACTCAGCAGCAGCTGTGTGCATTATCTCAAAGATGCACTGCAGAAATTCACTGAGGCTCCTTAGATATCACCTTTCAAACCCACACCGCTACCATCTTGGACAAGGGCAGCAGATACATGGCACCACCACCACCTGCACATCTCTCTCCAAACTGCACACAATCCTGATCTGGCAATAAATTGTTGTTCTTTTAGTGCCACTGGTTCAAAATTATCCTCCCTGACAATATTATGGTAGCGCCAGGATGGCGATGGCCGAGTGGTATTACACTAGACTATTAATTCAGAGACACAGGTAATGTTTTGGGAACTGGCTTCAAATTCCATCATGGGATTTGAAGTCAATAATAATGTGGAATTTAGTGTCTAATGATGACCTTGCAACTATTGCTGATTGTTAGGAAAAACCCACCTGGTTCAATAATGCCCTTTAGGGAAGGAAACTGCCATCTTGACCAGGTCTGGCCTACGTGTGACTCCAGACTCACAGCAATGTGGTTCACTCTTAGCTGCCTCTGGGCAATTAGGGATTTGAATGAATTTTTAAAAAAAATTGACCACTTCCCCAAGGGTAACAGAGGATGGGCAATAAATGCTGGTGCATCCAGAGAGGCCTATATTCCATGACTGAATTTAAAAAAAAACTTGATAGGTTCTTGTTCAAGACCACTTCCTTATGCCAGGAACATTTAATTCTCTGGTGTACTGTTTTGAGGACAACACCATCTACAATATTCTTTCTTTTTATCTTGTAGAGTGATAAAATTAAGTAGATTTCTTTCATTGACCCATACAGAGGATGTCACAACAATCCTGACTCCATCAGAAAACGTTTTAACGAGGGCATTGAGTCATAAACTTGACCTAGAGACTTCCAGGAGACACAGAATGGTCTGGAGAAAACCTGCTGAACCACGACTTGGAGACTCCTCAAGTAGCCATTTCTTTCCGGTTTAGTCTGGAGGTCCTCCAGGAAGTGAAGATTAATCTTCTGGACACTGCTGGTCCAGGTCAACATATTTTCTTCCCTTTGTTTGAATGCTCATGTTCATTAATCCTGGCCAACAGCTGTATGAAATGGAACAGTCTCCTCCGACTGGCGACAAAAAGCCTGCTCCCAACCAATTAGTGGTCCCAAAGCAGAACGTTCCAAAAAATACTGCTGCAAAAAAAAGTCATTGGTTTGAAATACCCAATTTCTTTCTTCACAGGTGCTGCCTGACTTGCTGTTTATTTTGTGCCAGACTGTGGTATATCTGTGGTATTTTTATTATGAAATATCCCAGCCTTGCTTTGACTGACATATGTTGTGAGACAAGCTTCACAGCACCAGTGCAAACACGAAATCTGACTAAATCACCCTACAAAATTATGGGATCCAACTCTCTTCTTGGTTGCTGCTCATTCCCCGATGGTTTGGGAATGATTTCTGTGCAGTTCAAGATGTGAAAAAGCTCATCACTACCCTGCACAAATTGTGTTGATGGTCCAAAGCCAGAGTAAAGACCAGCCAACACACAGAGAGTAGTCATTTGTCATGCTGCTTCAACAACATCAACACTGCATAATCCTGGGAAGAATGGCAGCAAGCATGTCTACTTTAACTTTTGAAGTGCTGCAGTTTTACCAGTGCTGCAAGGGAAATGCAGCTTGAGATGTTTCAAAGAGCTGACATTTGTACAAATATAACAAACCTTCTCTAGCCCGACCTGATGGTGTTTAAAAGCTGCAATTGCAGCAGAAAATGGCATTGTATTTTACAGAGATTTCAACACTGCACGAACTTTAAAAATAATCTATTGTTGGCCATCTTAGAAATTAATGCTCTCTCCCTGCCCCGCACACATAATGACTACGGTTGAAGCTTTCAAATGTATTTGCATTTTTGAAACTATTTGCCTGAAGCAGCTAGGACTGTCAATGCCCCTGGAGCGCTAATAAGTGTGCTGAAGAATGCTAACATGACTTTAAGATTTTCAACATAGATAATCCAGAAGGAGTGTCTAGCAAACAATAGACAAGACATTATGACAGGAGCACCTGCTTCCAAGGTGCCATTAATTATTAGGAAAATTCCATTGACATTAATTTGCCACAATAGAGTACAGTGGACTGTTTTATCAGAGTAAATCACGTCTAGTTACAGATCTCTATGATTCAAGTGAAGGGAAAGAGAAATTGTTCATCTGTGATCCTTGACAAAGTTTACCTTTACTCTTACAATTTAGAAAATGTCTCTGCAAAATGATTAACACTGGGATACTTGAAAACCTGTCATCCTATTTAACCCAGCGTCGACTTTAAACCACTTTTATAACCATTACTGAGGGTGCCTATTTTGGCATCTGTGCACCCATTTTTCCTTCTTGGTATTTTAGCCCAACTGGAAATAATTATCTCTGTCTCTGTTATCTTCAGTCTCGATTATTCCAATTCCCTACTTTCTGCTCTCTCATTCCAACCATAAACCGCTACTTGTCCAAAATGCAGCTACACCCACACACTTTTCCTTTTCTGCTTAAAAACACACTTGAACACCGTGCCCTCTTTGACTTAAACTGCATTTCTGCTTTCTACAAATTAAATCCAACCTCCGCTGAATAATTATTTCAATTAAAGTTTGCACAGTCAGCTGGTGGGACCAATCAAGTGTCTATTATAGAACATGCTGGTTTTAAAATGAAGGGAAGGAAAAGCAGGTTCGTGTTCCTTTCTGCCATTTTACTGCACAATCAACAAAGGTGAAGATTATCCCTTTTGTCTCCAGGTTCACATCCAGCCATCTCTCTCCATAGATCTGTAAATTCTTCCAGCTTTGCATCTCGCACCACAATGTTTCAGTCTTTTTGTATATGTGTTCCTCCATGTATCTGCTGTGGCAGAGCTTCTCGCTGCTTTGGTCTCATACTCTGAAAATCTTTAAAACCTATCACCAAATGGTCCTTTCTCCTCCTTCTCAAAACTCATCTTCTCTGCCTAGCTTTCCCTCCATCATTCAGGGACAGTGTTCTTCCCAAATTCAATTTTCAGTTTCGGAACTGCAATGAGATTTATTTTTCTATTAATGATGTGACACAAATGGAAAATATTTCATTATTGTTAGGTGCAGGTAGTGAAATATGTAATATACCAAACTAAGTTGAAATCGTATCAGAGATAATGGGAACTGCAGATGCTGGAGAATCCAAGATAATGAAATGTGAGGCTGGATGAACACAGCAGGCCAAGCAGCATCTCAGGAGCACAAAAGCTGATGTTTCGGGCCTAGACCCTTCATCAGAGAGGGGGATGGGTTGAGGGTTCTGGAATAAATAGGGAGAGAGGGGGAGGCGGACCGAAGATGGAGAGTAAAGAAGATAGGTGGAGAGAGTATAGGTGGGGAGGTAGGGAGGGGATAGGTCAGTCCAGGGAAGACGGACAGGTCAAGGAGGTGGGATGAGGTTAGTAGGTAGGAGATGGAGGTGCGGCTTGGGGTGGGAGGAAGGGATGGGTGAGAGGAAGAACAGGTTAGGGAGGCAGAGACAGGTTGGACTGGTTTTGGGATGCAGTGGGTGGAGGGGAAGAGCTGGGCTGGTTGTGTGGTGCAGTGGGGGGAGGGGACGAACTGGGCATCCCAAAACTAGCCCATAAGTTGAAATCGTGTTTTGCGATTATGTTTGTAACACTGGGGTCACAAATTTCAATGGCTCATTAGTTTACTTAAACACTTACACATAATTTACACAAAACTATTCAGTCTGTGTTGACATATATATTTTGAAAAATCAACCAGGGCAGATGGATTTGAAATGTTGGAAGAGATCACAATGCACTTGGAATCTAGAACAAATTAGTTGAGAACAAGAAGGATGAAATAAATTGAATTGAATTAAAGTGAATTAGCTTTATTGTCACATGTACTCCCATGAGTACTGTGAAAAGTTCACAAGTCTCCACTTATGGTCCTATCTTAGGTACCAAGGTACCTAAGATACAGATTCTTTTCTACAAATTCCCTGAAAAAAAATCCAAAAAATAAAAAATTACAGACCTTCAAAAATATAAAATCACAGTAATAAAGTAGAAAAACAAAGAAATAAAAAGTTCAGAATAATTGTCCTTCCATGATAATATGCTAAAGAACATAGAACATTGAATAAGAACATAGAACAGTGCAGAACAGTACAGGCCCTTTGGCCCATGATGTTGTGTCAACCTATTAACCTACTTAGATCAATCTACCCTGCATACCCTACATCATACTTTTATCCATGTGCCTATCCAAGAGTTGCTTAAAAGACTGTAAAGTATCTGACTCCATTACCACTGCCGGCAGCACATTCCACACACCCAACACTCTCTTGCTAAAGAAAAGAACTATTTTTAAAAGGAGAATTTAAGACAAAGTCCATTTAGTCCACTTCATGGTTCTGGGCTCAAGGACATGACCCCCATTGCAATCCTGGGCTGGACCCACCAGGATGTTGAAGAAAATGCCATGCGGTGTCATAGACTGACCGAAGCTGCCCCAAGGAGGCCCACGCTGATGCCAATGAAAATAGCCACTGAGGCTACCCAAAGGAGGTCCAGCTTTCCGCCAAGTAGCAGAAAGGAGTCCCAGGTCGTGCCAGACCAACAACACTGCCAAGAAGACTTTGCAGAAGCCTCAAGGAAAACCTGGGTCATTGGAATCCTGGGCCTGGACCCACCTCTTCTTCAGCCAAACATCACCATGGACTGTTTGCATTCATACTCTTGAAATTATATTTCAAGGACTTGATCAGGAACTGAAGTTAAATTTTAAACTGTGGAGGTATATAACCATTTCACCACAATACAACAAAGGAACAATTTTTCAATGCAGGGTTACAATGGTACAATAACAGAGCAATGTGAGCCTATCAGATCCAACACTAACGTTCAAGGCAAATTTTTAATGTTAATAAAAAAGAAAACATGTTAAAATGTAAAATTGTACATTGGCAAAATAAGGTTTAAGTTTTTTTCTATTTACTCTGACAATGCTCCTGAAAATTTGAAAGTGGATAAATTTCATCTAATGGGCCCAGGGGCCTCACCTCTTGGGAGTTTATATTAAACATTCTGCTCTACGTTACCCTGAATCTGTAAACAAATTGATAATAGAATCATGATGGTATGTCTCACATTCTGCTGTGTGTTTCCAAACGGCAAACTGCTATGGAACTGGCCAGCAAGGAGAAAATCGGAAAGCAAACTTATTGAAGCAGCAGCAGATTCTGAGAAAGAGAGATTGAATGAGATGGAGAAAGGTGCAGACATGGCTGAAGGTGACAGCAGCAGCAAAGGTCAAGGGAGAGAGAATAACAGCGTTCAGAAGAAAAATACAGACCTGTTTAAAGATACAAGCAGCAGCAGTGTAAGTTTAAGGGAGAGACAAACCGTAGTGGATGGGTGCAAACCTGGCTGGAGATGATATAAGAAGAGGACTGAAACAATGAAAGAACTAAACTAGAACTATGATGTCACAGATTGATTGATTGGTGAAAATGATGATATTGTTTCTCTTTCCCAAACTTGAGCATTTAGTCCCTGAAGCTGGGAAAATCCATTTTTTTCAATTTCCTTTCAATAACAAAAGTTAAATAAAACAATTAAATGAACTCCCACATTTATAAATGACTATAGCGCAAGAGACATGAGTAGTCATTGGCTCTTCGGGTTTTACATGATAGGTTTTATTTTCTATTAGGTAGAGAAATGTCAGGGCATCTCTGATGTCCCAGATACATATCCTGAACAATGTGGAACTTCTGAATGGTTTCTATTTCCTCAATAACTAGATGCATGTTATGTCTTACTGTGTTGACACGTAGAGCAGCTCAGGCTCTGGGTTTCAGAGAACCACTGCTATACATCCTTGACGTTGAGAACTATTACTCTGTTAGATGCTGTTACACTGCAGTTTAAGCGTATTCAGAAAGAGAAAGATTGGGTGATCAGAGAGAAATAGGCAGAAGTTGCAGGGGTTTAAGGGAAGGTGATGGCTTAGTGGTATTATCCAGGTATTAATCCAAAGATCCAGGTAATGTTCTGGGGAACAAAAAGAGAAACTCTGAAACAGAAACAGAAATGGTATTCAATTCTGAAAATAGTTCACTGGACCTGAAGTGTTAACTCTGATTACTCTTCACAGATACGGCCGAATCTGTTGGGCTTTTCCAACAATTTCTGTTTTAGTTTTCGATTTCCAGCACCCGCTGTTCTGTTGGTTTTTTTGTCTAAAAGTTCTGGGGACCCAGGTCCAAATCCCATCAAGGCAGATGGTGGGATTTCAATTCAATAACAATTTGGATTTAAATCATTCATCTAATGATGACAATGAAATCATTGTCAACTGTCAATAAGAAGATCCATCTGGTTCACCAATGGGATGGAGACTGCTGTCTTTACCTAGTCTGGACTGCACGTGACTCCAGAACCATAGCAAAGTGGTTGACTTTTCATTTCCATTTAGCCAATTAAGGATAGGCAATAAATGCCGGCCTAACCAGAGATGCTAATAGTACGTGAATAAATAAAGAGTAAAAAAAGAGTTCCTTGATACCATCTCTCTCTAACCAATATGCATATCTGAATATTGATGAGAGAGGATTCACTAAACAGCTGCAAAACACCCTGCAAAGGGCCAGCGTTATCAGCCAGTGCTCATGGTCCTTATTGGTGACAATAGCCTAGGTAGCAAAGGGTTGTGGTCCCGCAATCAGAATTTAGGGAGTTAGGTAGTAATTAGCAAACAGATACTCAAACATTGTAATATAAGTTGAGTATAGAAATTGAAGCATAAAGCTGGAAGGATGATACAGGAGGGAAGACATTATCCCTGGGATGTGGATTCTGGGGGAGATAGGACATGTACATGCCTGATGGGTTTTATCTAAAGAAAACTATGACCAATTTCCTGTGGATAATATGAACATATGAAATAGGAGCAGAAGGAAAAAGTTTGGCCTGTCAAGCCTGCTCCACCAATCATCACAATTATGGCTGAATTGTTTGCATTTCGATATCCACATTCCCATCCACCTACCCCGAATAACCTTTGAATACTGAGCCCAACAGAACCTATTCCCTGTTGTTTTCAAGTTTTTTTAGTGGCACAGCCTTCAACATCATCTGAGGCAAAGGGTTCCAAAGATACACACGTTTCTGAGAGGAAGCCTGTTTTCTTTTCTTTGTTTTCGTAGGGCACCGTCTAATTTTAAATAGTGTCCCTATGTTCTGAACTCACCCACAACAGGAAACATTCTTTCTACACCTGCCCTGCATACACTTCAATCAAGTTCACTCTTCTAAACTGCAACAGGAACAAGCCCAGTCTATTCAATGTATCCACATAAAACAAAACATTTATTACAGGTATCAAACTATTAAATCTCCTCTGAGCCACTTCATGCATTGGTGTGCTTCTTTAAATAAGGAGATCAAAACGGAAAACAGCATTTGTGATGCAGTCTCAACAATGTCCTGTATAACTGAAGCGTAATGTCATTATTCTTATGGTTCAGTTCTTCAAATAATAAAGGATAATGTTGCCTTCTTGGTTACCTTCTGCACCTAACATTTTGTGACACACACTCGAGAACATATAGACCACTTTACGCCCCAGAATTCCACAATTTTTTTCTTTGTTTAGTTCTCATTCTCATCCAAACAGGCTGAGAGAACCCCAATCTTTGAAGATGAATGCAAAGACTGATACTCCTCCATTCCTACCCATTGATCGCCTAGGTGCCTTACTCACAATCACATGCTCCTGTCTCTGACACGCTGATGAACTCAGAAAACCTTATCCTCAGTGACGTGACTGCCTCCAGTTACAAATAATCCCTATGCTCCCACGCCCCAATACAACTCAGTGTCTGTAGTTCAACCTCCAGTTTATAATCTTATCCTGGAACTCCCACAAGCTGTAGCCTTGTGTCATCCTTAATGAGTTTTAATGATTTAATTATATTATTAACCTATTTTTGTTGCTTTTAATTTATTTTATTAACAATAGCACTAATTGGTATATGATGTGGCAAACAACATGGGCCAAGTGGATCAAGTGTTAGCAACGGAACATTTTATAGACAGTGATCATTGTGTCATAATGGTTCAACTTAGCTGTGGAAAAGAACAAGGATCAATCCATGGTAACAATAATTAACTAGGAGAAAGTCAACTTTAACGTAGTATAAATGGATCTCGGCAGATAAATTGGAATCAAAGGTTGGCAGGCAGAACTGTGACTGAACAATGAGTTGTCTAGAATGAAGAGACAGTGTTGGCACAGTCAATACAAATTCTCACGAGAGGAATAAGTAGGATGAACAAATCCAGAGTTCTCTGGATGACACAGAGGTTACGATAAAGAAGAAAAGGTGTGCTGATGGAAGATGGCAGGCAGGTACGACAACCAAAATCCAAGCAGAATATAGAAGTTTCAGAGAAAAATTGAAAAAGAAAAGAGAAACAAACAGAGGTAATGAGAAAAGACTGACAGCTAACAAAAAGAAAATGAGAAGTGTTCCATGCCCATCAACATAGTAAAAAGATGGTAAAAAGTGGCATAGGGCTGGTTGGGGGTCTTAAGGGTTGAGGCATTAAAGGAATACTTTATATCTTTCTTTACCAAGGAAGAAGACGATTCCCAGGTCATGGTGAAAGAAGGGGTAATTTAAACACTTTAAGTTTCTAAAATAGTTAAGCTGAAGGTATTAGTAGGCTGTTTGTACTTAACATTGATAAGACACCAGAATCAAATGAGATGCATTCAGGATGCAGAAGGGAGTAGGTGTGTTGCAGAGCTATTGGTCATAATTTTCTAAACTTCCTTAGGCTGATGAGTAGTGTCAGAGGAAAGGAGAATTGCAAATATTACATCCTTGTGCAAAAATAAATTACACAAAGATTAGCTGAGCAACCACAGGCCAGTGAGTTTAACCTCACAGCTTTGAAAAATGATATTTCAGGACAAAATTAATAATCATTTGAGCAGATGTGTGTTAATTATGAAGGAGCAGATTGGATTTAATGGCCAAATTATGTTTAAATAATTTGCTTGGGTTTTTTGATGAGGTAATAGAGAGGATTGTTGAGGGTAGTGCTATTTATGTGGTTTACATGGATTTTGGAAAGCATTTGCTAAACTGCTGCTCACTAAAATGCTGCTCAAGCAAACTTAGAGCTCACATATTGAAAAGGTCAGTAGCTACATGGATATAAAATTAACTGAATGACAGATATTTGAACTGGAGGGAGGTTTACAATAGAACACCCAAACATCAGTGTCAGGATCCCTGCTCGTGCTAATATACATCTACGACAGAATCATAGAATCCCTACAGTGTGGAAGCAGGCCATTCAGCCCATCAAATCTACACGATCCTCCAAGCAGCATCCCACCCAGACCTACCCACCTACCTTACCCCTGTAACCTTGCATTTCCCATGGCTAATCCACATATCCTGCACATCCCCAGGCACAATGGGCAATTTAGAATGGCTAATCGACGGCCTTAACCTTGGTATACTGGGTACAATTGCAAATTTGTGGATGCTGCAAATGTTGGCATATTGTGAACTGAAAGAACTTTATGTGGAAATTCATAAGGACATAGATTGATTATTGGAATTGGCAGATCATGGCAAATGAAATTAATGCAGGGAAGTGTGAGGGGGATTCATATTGGGAGGAAGAGCATATAGAGACAAAATAACATAACAGATGGTGCAATCTAAAGAGGGGTAGGTTATAGGCCCCCGAATGTACATGTGTGGCAAAAACAACAAAGTTATGGTAAACTATATAAATCACTGCTTTGGCCTTAACTGCAGTATTGCATCCAGTTCTGGGGACTGAATTTTGAGATGGATGTGAAGGCATTAGAGAGGGTGAAGAAAAGATTCATGAGAATGTTTCAAAGAAATAGGAACTTCAGTTACATGGAAAGAGAAACTAGCACTGTTCTTCTTTGAAATAAGAAGGTTGGGAGGACAATTCATGACACAAAGCTGGATGAAAGGATGAGCCGTAAGGAAGACCCAGAAATGTTGCAGAGTGATTTGAACGGAATGAGTATGCAGACAAATGCATGGCAGATACAGCACAATGTGGGTAAATGTAGTGTTATCCAGTTTGGTAGGCAAAATAGAAAAGCAGGTTATTATTTAAATGGCTGTAAGTTGAAAGGGGAAAGATCCTCATGCCCCAGTCGTGATAGTGCTTTGACCTTCATAGCAAGAGGGCTCAAGTACAGGAACAGGGATGTATTGCTGCAATTATATAGGACTTTGGTCAGGCCATACTTGGAATATTGTGTGCAGTTTTGATCTCCTTACCTGAGGAAGGATGTGCTTGTTATAGAGGAAGTGAGGCAAAAATTTAAGGAAATTGATCCCTAAAATGGCAGGACTGACATAAGAGGACAAATTGAGTCATAGAGTCATACAATATGGAAGCAGACTCATTGGTCCAACCAGCCCATGCTGACCCTGTTCACAAACTAAACTAGTCCCACCTGCCTGTGCTTGAGCCAACTTGGATTGTATTCATTGGAGTTGAGAAGAACGAGGAAACCTATAAAATTTTAACAGGACTAGACAGGTTACATGCAAAAAGGATGTTCCCAATAGTGGGGGAGTCCAAGAACAGGGGTCATAGTTTAAGGATAAGGGGTCAACGTTTTAGGATGGAGATGAGGAGAAAATTCTTCACCCAGCGAGTAGCAAGCCTGTGGGATTCACTACCACAGAAAGTGGTTATGTGTTTTCAGGAAAGACATAGCTATAGCTCTTAGGACTAAAGGGATCAAGGGGTATGGAGGGAGGCCAGGATTAGGGTATTAGGATCAGCAACGAATGGCCTCCTCATGCTCCCATCTCCCAGTTTCTATGTTCTTATGATAGACAGATTTAAAATCATGAGAAACCTGGACAGAGTAAAAGGGAGAGGATCAAGAACTCGGTGAGTGGGGAGGGGGTGTGGTGTTACAGATTTAAGGTGATTGGCAAAAGAAGCAGTGATGCAAAAATGTCTCAGTGTGTGGTGGAAACAGGTATATTCAAGGCACTCCAAAGGGAACTGGATTATTACCGGAGCAAAGGATGGGCACAGTTACTGAATGACGGCGTAGAAGTGACTTGAATAAATTGCTCCTTCAGAGAGCAAATATATACATGATGGCAAAACGGTCTCCCCTGTGTTGTGAATATTTTACTTTTCTATGTTGCTTTTATTTTGTGGCACCCTTCAAATTTATTTTTATACCAGTTGCAGTTAAACTACAGCTGGTGTTACATTCCACTACTAACGTAAATTGAATCTAAGCAAGTTTATCATTAAATTATAATTTATATCTTGAATTAATGAGAAAATTAAACAGTTTCATATCAGCACAAAATATGCAACAGCCAACATATTTTATTATGAAATGTTGTCAGACTGTTGAGAAGATGATTATTAGGTATACTAAACGCAGTGCAACGTTGTTATTTTGCAAGTTTAAGACCATTACAAATAGGAGCAGGTTACTTAGGATTTTAGGGTTGCAACCCTACTCTTTCACTCAATAAAGTAAATGTTGATTTCTACTTTGAGTCCACAGTCCGACATTATTCACATTATCCTCAATTCCTTAGCACCCAAAAATCTGCCACTATCTGCCTTGAATAAACTCAACAACAAAACATTCTTAGTCCTTTGGGGTAAAGATTTCCAAATAGTTAGTTGTGAAGAACAGGAAAGTAAGATAAACTGTATAACACTTACGTCTGAATTTGGGCATGTCTACTGATACATTTCATTTTCATCAATATTTTCCTGCACTAGAAACAGTTTGCTAAACTATTTATTTATAAAGCTTCCGGCAACTCCAGAACATTCTGACAACTGCAATGCGTGAAGTGATGAAACAAAGAATTGAAAAATCTAATTTTCCACTGGGGATCACATGTAAGCTGGTATTAGGAACTAGGCAAATATCTGTACAGAACTGCAAGACAGTAACTGACTGCTTCATTGTGACTGCTGGGATTTCCACCATGTCTTTCACAACAACCTGTTAGGCAAGTACAAAAAGACATCAACATCTCAATGAGTAATGGCATACTAAAATGACATGGTGTTGAAACTGAAGGCCTTGTAGTGAGTCCTTAAGCGAAATATTTCAGACAGAGTAGTGCTACATAGTTTTTATTGTTTTTCTGTGCCTGCAGGCAGATGCTTTACATCTTGTAAAGATAATAAAAATAGGACAGTCTGTCCTGTTGACCACACTCTAGTGAGGGTAAAAAAGATGTTTGATTTAATTGCCTTCTTTTTTGAAAGTTTTTGGTTGCTTGAGTTGTAAATAAATATCTGTTAAAAGCTATCTTTAGTCCCAGCAATGAGCATTCATGTGGTGTGTTGTACAAAATAACCAGATCTGGAGCTGCAGCATGTCATAAGATAGACCTGCATTCATGTAATGAACTTGAATAGACTTTATGGGGCAAAGTCATTCCATAATGTTGTAAAATGGTACTTGAATAAGGCTAAATTAAAACATTCATTCCTTTTAGAGGAATTTTATGGTACATAGCTTGCTCTCAGGTTGGCTGTTGGCTTGAGAATATATTAGAAAGCTCATAATGTGAAGAAATTCAAATGAAGTTCGAAAGTATTGGAAACAATTGGTGTCAAATTCGAGCCCATTGTTGCAGATGAGTACGTTTGGATTTCGCATGTGGAAAATATGGTCTTGAAAGAGGTAGTAATGGCTTCCAGAAAGGTTTGTTTTAGCTTGTGGACTTCCAACCGTCAGAACTAATAGCTGATCAGGACAAAATAAGCAATCACTGACATTTCAAGCAGATCAATGCCAAGGAATTCCAATGGTCTGGCTGGATTGGAGGAGGAAAGATTTGATTCCTTCTGGTACTGTCTGTGAGCAGCACAGCTGGCTCAGTTGCGGACCATATCCTGAAGGACAAGTATGATACCTGACTACCAAAAAAATGTTGCGCCCAGGGCTGACACTTTGAAATACCCAGATTATTCTGGTGAATCTCCTGTAATTTGCTGATGTGGCAACCACTGATTTCTCATCATGAATGAAAAATCATCAATGATACTGCGATGAGTGCAATTCAAAGTGTTGCCCCAGCACAGGATCATTGAGGAAGTACACTGTCCAAGCATCAAGGTAGAATATGTAGGTGTGTGCATATTCTTTATTATACAGTTCAGCCTCATGAACTTCCTGCAGCCACTTCACTGTGGTGGCTAACTAGTGAGAGATTATGGCCACATAGGCATCGACTTCTTGAATAAATTTGTTGTCATCCTCCCCTGCATAATCAATGGGTATCCTTGCTGGAGTGGCAGCAGCAATCTGGCATCTCTCCTGTGTATATTCTGCAAACAGTCAAAATCTTTGGATTTTGGGGACATTTTTATGAGCTTCTCTGACTTCAATAACCCATGGCTCATCATCAATTCCCACACTTCATCAGCCGGCAGTAGTGATGACACATCTTTGTCCACATCAGTAAGAGCTCTGAAAGCATCATAAGCCTGATCCTAAGATGTTGAATCTGAAGTAAGATTTTCTCCCATGTTATGCATCCCCTGTTGTTGCAGCTGGAAGTTCAATTTCATGCAAGAACTTTGGGCGATGAAATCAACATGTCTTTCATTGAATCAAATGATTGCTGATGATGCTCAGTCCAACACAATTTTGTTTGAAAAGCTGCCCAGGAGCTCATTAACTCTGGCTAAGTGGGCCAAGAATTGTCTCTGCTAATTTGCCATTCCCGTTTATTATTGGGGTTCCATACTATTCCTAGGTATTGGGAATGTTCCATCCTCAGTGAATCTGCTATGATCTGTATTGCCTGAAAATCGTAGCTCAAGAACTTTTCTTAGTCACTTTGTGAGTTGCCAACCCTGTAACTTACCCCAGATGATGCTTTGGTGGATCCATGGTTGAAAATTTCATCCATGTGGCTTTTCATACTCCAGACTATTTTGGAAAATTTCAGATGCGGTCATATGACAGGCCTGGTGATTAAACCAAAAGCATTCCACAGTGTTCTGAATGTGCTTAACAGCTTGATTTCTTTGTCGAGGGTAAGTTTCCAGAAACTATTGTTTACATCCAGTTTTGTGAAGATTGTGCTGTTTGCAAGTTAGCTCAGCTCTCATTTGTGAGCAATGCTGGATGTTGTCACTGTAGTAATATTGGAAATGCAGCAGCTTTGTGTGTGCATTGAGGTCCCACAAACAGCAAGGAAATAATGTTTTGGTAACGTATTTCAGTTGGCTGAGAGCTAGTTATTTGTTAGGATGCCAAAACTAGGAGCTGAGAGGTGGGGCAGTAGATGGTGCTGAGGGGAGGCCCTCTTCCCTTCCTTGCAATTATCCTGTGAAGGCATTGAAGGAACTGTGCTAATGTCATTTGGTGAGTAATCCAGAAACCAGGATAATGCTCTGGAGTTTTTGGGAACTGCAGATGCTGGAGAATTCCAAGATAATAAAATGTGAGGCTGGATGAACACAGCAGGTCAAGCAGCATCTCAGGAGCACAAAAGCTGACATTTCGGGCCTAGACCCTTCATCAGAGAGGGAGATGGGGAGAGGGAACTGGAATAAATAGGGAGAGAGGGGGAGGCGGACCGAAGATGGAGAGTAAAGAAGATAGGTGGAGAGAGTATAGGTGGGGAGGTAGGGAGGGGATAGGTCAGTCCAGGGAAGACGGACAGGTCAAGGAGGTGGGATGAGGTTAGTAGGTAGATGGGGGTGCGGCTTGGGGTGGGAGGAAGGGATGGGTGAGAGGAAGAACCGGTTAGGGAGGCAGAGACAGGTTGGACTGGTTTTGGGATGCAGTGGGTGGGGGGGAAGAGCTGGGCTGGTTGTGTGGTGCAGTGGGGGGAGGGGACGAACTAGGCTGGTTTAGGGATGCAGTAGGGGAAGGTGAGATTTTGAAATTGGTGAAGTCCACATTGATACCATATGGCTGCAGGGTTCCCAGGCGGAATATGAGTTGCTGTTCATGCAACCTTCGGGTGGCATCATTGTGGCAGTGCAGGAGGCCCATGATGGACATGTCATCTAGAGAATGGGAGGTGCAGTTGTTTGTTGCGAACTGAGCGGAGGTGTTCTGCAAAGCGGTCCCCAAGCCTCCGTTTGGTTTCCCCAATGTAGAGGAAGCCGCACCGGGTACAGTGGATGCAGTATACCACATTGGCAGATGTGCAGGTGAACCTCTGCTTAATGTGGAATGTCATCTTGGGGCCTGGGATAGGGGTGAGGGAGGAGGTGTGGGGACAAGTGTAGCATTTCCTGCGGTTGCAGGGGAAGGTGCCGGGTGTGGTGGGGTTGGAGGGCAGTGTGGAGCGAACAAGGGAGTCACGGAGAGAGTGGTCTCTCCGGAAAGCAGACAGGGGAGGGGATGGAAAAATGTCTTGGGTGGTGGGGTCGGATTGTAAATGGCGGAAGTGTCGGAGGATGATGCGTTGTATCCGGAGGTTGGTAGGGTGGTGTGTCAGAACGAGGGGGATCCTCTTGGGGCGGTTGTGGCGGGGGTGGGGTGTGAGGGATGTGTTGCGGGAAATACGGGAGACGCGGTCAAGGGCGTTGATCGAGAACGCCCTTGACCGCGTCTCCCGTATTTCCCGCAACACATCCCTCACACCCCACCCCCGCCACAACCACCCCAAGAGGATCCCCGTCATTCTCACACACCACCCTACCAACCTCCGGATACAACGCATCATCCTCCGACACTTCCGCCATTTACAATCCGACCCCACCACCCAAGACATTTTTCCATCCCCTCCCCTGTCTGCTTTCCGGAGAGACCACTCTCTCCGTGACTCCCTTGTTCGCTCCACACTGCCCTCCAACCCCACCACACCCGGCACCTTCCCCTGCAACCGCAGGAAATGCTACACTTGTCCCCACACCTCCTCCCTCACCCCTATCCCAGGCCCCAAGATGACATTCCACATTAAGCAGAGGTTCACCTGCACATCTGCCAATGTGGTATACTGCATCCACTGTACCCGGTGCGGCTTCCTCTACATTGGGGAAACCAAGCGGAGGCTTGGGGACCGCTTTGCAGAACACCTCCGCTCAGTTCGCAACAAACAACTGCACTTCCCAGTCGCAAACCATTTCCACTCCCCCTCCCATTCTCTAGATGACATGTCCATCGTGGGCCTCCTGCACTGCCACAATGATGCCACCCGAAGGTTGCAGGAACAGCAACTCATATTCCGCCTGGGAACCCTGCAGCCATATGGTATCAATGTGGGCTTCACCAGTTTCAAAATCTCCCCTTCCCCTACTGCATCCCTAAACCAGCCTAGTTCGTCCCCTCCCCCCACTGCACCACACAACCAGCCCAGCTCTTCCCCCCCACCCACTGCATCCCAAAACCAGTCCAACCTGTCTCTGCCTCCCTAACCGGTTCTTCCTCTCACCCATCCCTTCCTCCCACCCCCAGCCGCATCCCCAGCTACCTACTAACCTCATCCCACCTCCTTGACCTGTCCGTCTTCCCTGGACTGACCTATCCCCTCCCTACCTCCCCACCTATACTCTCTCCACCTATCTTCTTTACTCTCCATCTTCGGTCCGCCTCCCCCTCTGTCCCTATTTATTCCAGTTCCCTCTCCCCATCCCCCTCTCTGATGAAGGGTCTAGGCCCGAAACGTCAGCTTTTGTGCTCCTGAGATGCTGCTTGACCTGCTGTGTTCATCCAGCCTCACATTTTATTATCTTGTAATGCTCTGGAGTGATGGGTTTGAATCCCAATAAAGCAGAAGGAGAAATAATGGATTTTTAGGCCCACTGTTGTGTGAAGCACTGGCAACCTGGGTGGGTGGAAAAATCAATAAAAATCCAGAATAAAAGAAAGCATGATATCGACAGTTTAACTGCTATTGAGTGTCACAAAATAAACCCATCTGGTTCACTACAGGAAATCTGCCATCTTTACCTGTTCTAACCTTGATATGACTCCAGACCTGACAACAATGAGGTTTACTCTTAATTGCTGTGACCTCCTGGGAAATTCTGTATAGACAACAAATTTGGCTTTGGCCAGTGACAGGCACACCCCATAAATGGTTGAAAGAAAATGCACTGAGAGTGCCTCAATTTAGCAACTCACTTGAAAGAGACGCTGCTGGCAATGTAGATCTCCTTCAGTGCCTCACTGAAATGTTAATTTAGAATTTCTTCTCAAACGTCTGGAGTGGAACTTGAACCCTTAAGTCCTGAGTCAGAGCCAATTACTATTGAGCCAAGACCGACACCACTGTAACAATACACATTGTTGCTCCATCAGTTAACAGCTACCAATAATTCTACAATGGGTTCACATTACTTGAAGTAATCTTTACTTTGCGTTAATGTGTGTTCATGTGTTTTGCAAGACGGAAACCACAAAGGAAAGTGCAGATGATTGTGATTGATCAAATCTGTTGGTGGAGTGTGAGAGTCGTTTAGAGCTTTGCTTGTACTGGTGAGCTTGGCACACTGAAAGGAAATTACTTGACTGCAGTTTTTATCTGTTTTCCTTTTCGCTTATTAAAAAGAGAATGCTGCACAGCCCTGGTATTAGCACACTTTATATTTGGCTTGATAACACAGTTAAGTATTTGCACAGTTTATGGCATGGCTTTTGTAAGCTGCTGTAAATGAACAGATTGAGTTTGCCATGATTGAAATAAGGCTCGTGTACAGATACTGTTATCACAGTGATAGTCCAGTTCAAACAGAGCTCATGCTGGGCCGTCTGACTAAATAAATATTCTGTCTCTGTAACAATAATTAGCTGTTATGAATTAGGTATTTTCTATTTTTGACCTTTCTTTGTTATTTTAAATAGAGTTGATAATGATGCTGGGGAGTTTGGAAACATAATACAACATTGCATACAGCTGTAAACTTGTGGAAAATACTGGAGGCAATGTTGCATGACTACATTAATTTTACATTCCTCTTGATGCCATTTCACAATCAAGTTACCAATTTCACCAAATGGTGGAGAAAACAGATTTGGACTTGTTCGCCGAGCTGGTGTGTTTGATTGCAGATGTTTAATCACCCTTCTAGGGAACATTATCACTGCTGGTAGAGTGTTGGTGTTCTGTCCCACTTGTTATTTATATGCCTCGGTTTTCTGGGGTGATTGGTATCACTTTCGGTTCTATTTCTCAGTGGTTTGTATATTGGGTTCAGTTCAATGTGTTTGTTGATGGAGTTCTGGTTGGAATGCCAGGTCTCCAGGAATTCCCTGGGATGTCTCAGTTTGATTTGTGCTATTATGGATGTGTTGCACTTCTTTGTCCGTACACAAGGACAAAGAAGGACACAAATTCAATGGAGACAACACATCCGCAATAGCACGAGACAAACAGAGACAGGCCAGGGAATTCCTGGAGGCCTGGCATTCCAACCGCAACTCCATCAACAAACACATTGAATGGGACCCTATATACAAACCATGCAAACCATTGAAACACAGAACTGGAAGTAATGCCAACCATCCCAGCAAACTGAGGCATATAAATAACAAGCAGGACAGAACACCAACCCCTCACCGGAGGCGCACTGACGATGTGCAGAGTGTTGAAAAATTTGCAAGTAAAAACACTGGCTTGGTGAACAAATCTACAGCCTCATCCACAACCTGAGCTACCAATCTTCCCAAAAACTTTAGTGGAGAAAAGATCTCTGGTATAAGTCAGTTAAATATTCTTATGATATAATAATAGTGACTTGTAAAAGTGGCTAAAATGAAGAAGTTTGTTTTCAACCAATGCAATAAACTCTAGTCACTTTAATACTTGCAATCATAGGCATCCAGGCTGTCAGTGCTGTGTATCACAGTGCAACAGCCTTTGAGTCTTAAAATCTATCATTTTCTGGAATGCATCACTGCTGGAATCACTGAATGAGCCCCTTTATCTGTACAATAAACCTTTTCATTTTTGCTTTCTTCTCAACAATTAATTTTGGCAAAAGACCATAACCCAGTTTTAGAAATCAACACAGATAGAGAACTGAGCAGTTCAGTAGCTAAAGACATGTGTTTTGTCTTTGGAACAGTGAATTGAGTCCAATTCAAACTAATGAATGGGAATCTTTTCTCCCCTGGTTTGTGCCCAAACTCCACAATTCGACAATAATTGATAATCTCACTTAGAGATGTCACCGGATCGATGATGTTGGAATTGGAAAACATTATGTTGGAATGAAATCAGTGTTCTTTTATTGTTGGGACTGAGGAACGTAGCTGGGAACATGTAAAGATAATTTAATGCTGCATATAGCCAACATGCAGCCAACCTGACTGTGATTGAGTAAAAATGGAAAAGTGTTCCCAGCAGTCAAATGCTCACATTCTCCTTAAAAATAGAATTTTACAAAGTGAAGCAAAGTAACAGCTCAGAAATTCAAAGTTTGCTAGGTCTTCTGTTTAAATCATAGATTTCTTCTGTTCAAAATCCAGCTTCACTGTAAAATATAAAAGAGTTCTGTTTATTCATGAACTGTATCTTTCGATTTTTGAATATTAGGAATGTTTATGGGGAGTCTACTGGCGCCAAGTCATTCATGTTACACCTAATGACTTGTGCATAGTAGTTGGTTTAACTATTAACAGGTTTATTAGGCACTAGGATAATAATCCATTTGTTTAGCGTAGTATGTCAGTATGAAATTCCAATAAGCGACACGAACAAATTTATCAAAGCGGAATGATTAGATATTGGTGAATGGATTTGTACAAATAATGCAGCAGGTGCACGGTGTTTTACAACTGAAAATGATTCTCCTTCTAGCTAGCTGCCTTTAATGGCAGAGAAATTCAACTTACAGCATTTAAGCTTATAATTTGGTTGGAACAATTCCACAATTCTCTGCTCCCAGCAGGGAAGCTCAAAGAAAGTGTGAGTTCAAAATAGAGCTATGACAATGCAGCCTTGAGATTCTGACCTGTGCTTCCTGGGAGCACAGTTAAGCCTCCATGTGGGTGTTCAGAGGCTTATTTCTGCCCTCGTTTAAAGACATAGAAATGAATCAATCAATATCTTCTATAAGAAGGAACTTGGATAGAATTGTGTTTCAAAACAGTAATGCATCTCAAGTTTCAAACGACCTTGATTAAACTTCTGAAATATATTTCCACATACTCTTCTTCCATCTGCTTGAACGATCTGTTTTATTTTCGTTCTTCAGGTGATAAATAAAACTGCAGTCGGAATTCCCAGTCCAACTCCAAGTCCACACTTGTGCAAGCACTTATTTACCCAGCTTCATTGGTCCAGTTTATTTTCCCTGTCAGAGCCGCCTACCATCACATCAAACATCAGCTTCTGAACCCTCAACCCTAAACTGCACTTCAGGACTGGAGTGTATAATCGGTGAGTTGCTGTGGAAATGCTGCCCCATTGAAGACACAGTCTTTTATGTAAGATGTTAAACTAAAGTCTGTTCTACCTTGTCATTGCTAAAGATTTGCTGGCACCCAGCTTTGTGTAAATTGGCAGCCACATTTTTGCATGTAGTCAAGGCATCTAAACAAAACGTAAAATAAACAAAATGTGGCCTGGTGCCCTACAACATAAATTTTCACTATTATCGTATCACAAATTTGGAACTGAGCAGCATTTTGCCTGAACTAGGCCAGAGATAGAGATTCTCACACACCTTGCAATATCTTGATGTATGAAACAGCAGACAGAGACAGAAAGACAATTCTGATGAGGTAAAGAAGCAAATCACTCTCAGGAAAAGTTGTTTTATTTCACAGGAAAAGAGACAAGAGGCCTTGGAGGCACTCTGTGAGCTGACTGTTAATGACAAAAAATTGGAACACAGGAACATGAGGAGTAGGAACTGTAGACCTGATGATCAATTGACCCTGCTCTGCGAATTGATATGATCGTGGCTAATTTGATTTGTTTCATTATGGTCACATGATCTTCAACTCTAGTTTCTTGCCCACCCTTCATAAACATTCATTTACTGAGAAATCAAAAATTTGACTAACCCAGTCTTAAATGTAGTTAACAATGGAGAATTCACAATGCCCTGGAACAGAGAATTCCAATGATTCACAACCTTTTAAGAAAGTAATTTCACTGCAACTCATAAACCATTGGCCCCATATCCTGAGGATGAATTCACATTACACTCCCTGATTGGTAGAAACAAACTCTCAGCATCTATCCCATCAAGCCCATTCAGAATCTTGCATGTTTTGATGAGATCACATCTCATTCTTCTAAATGCCAGAGAATCTCGGCCCAATTCACTCAACCTCTCATTAAACATCAACACAATCTCCCAGGAACTCCTTTGGCCCACCCTGTGCCAATTACGAACAGTAAACTGTGGAAATGTGCAACAATATCTTTCCACATTTTTATGGGAGTCTTACAAATATTAGTTATTGGTGAGACATATCTTTGTTGCATTGACTATTTAAGGCCAAATTTGTCAGTTTATTTGAAACACTTTAACCTTATTTCCACAAAATTTACAAAGTCTTGCTAACATCTGGTTTATGAGTTGACGGCTGTTAAAAATTACTTAATTAATTTGCATATTGAATGGATAGCAAGATCCCAATCACAGTTCACTCCCCTACAGTTTCAGATCATAAAAACATTGATTGTACTATTTCTGCATCAAAGTTTGTGGTACTGGATATAAATATTTGTTTAAATTTCACAAACTATTTAACACTTCCTACATCCTAAATATTTGTCAGAGACTTATCTTGGTAAGGATAAAGAATGCAGCACTGCTTATGTGTTTGTTCAGTCTGATAAAATTTAAGTTGCAGGATAAATTTATTGATGTGTGTTCTGATTTGTGGCAAAGTACTGTGCTAAACTCAATAGGAAGCACTAGAGTACATTGAAGTTTACGAGTACATTTCGAGTAAAGCAGCAATTCTGTGGTGTGAAATGTTGCTGACCCCGAACTTGAAAGTGTTCAATTTTCATATCTAGGATATATAACAGCAATGCAAGGACCAAAGTGGTTGTGCCCCCTGGAATTTTACACACACAAGCTTCTCAAAAGCTACCTGACTCTTTTCCAGTGGCTGCCATAAATCTGTAAAACTGACTTATGTCGGTGAATTTTACATTCTTCTGATTAAGCTCGCATTGCATTGTGCTTTTGGGAGGATTTTTCACCATAACCAAACATATAACAGTGACATAGAGTGGGATGTCATTAACATACATGTGAAAATTAATCATGTACATTTAGATGACATAACAGAGGAGTAATAATTAGGTGAGAAATAGGATGGGCTAAGATGCAACACATTAGAGTTTTGAAAATTGCTTTGTTCATTTTTTATATTTGAAGCTACCATACATACTTATACTAGTAGAGGGAATATACAGAAATGATTTTCTAAAAGAAGCTGGTGCTTTCTTGTGCAAATTTAACTCTTGTTTTCTCCGGCAGTGTAATGGTAGCAGCTAAGGCTAGATCCCCAGGAGACACCAAGGCTGCAGAAATGGGTAGAGAAGTCATTTCATTTGACCTTTTGGTTACTGATTATTGATAAGGACCAGGAAAGCCCTCCCACTAAACGTCAATAGAGAGATGTTAAAGGAATTCATTTTCTTCCCATGCGAACTTGAAGTTTAAAAACAATCACCACCCAAAGAGATGAGATTGAAATCTTCAGCCACTGTTTTATTACCTCCACACCAAACTATTCCAATGTCCTCCTAGCCAATCACCCAACTGAATCATTCTTCTTTGATAAACTTGAACTCTTGCAAACTTTGCTACCTGTATCCCAATTACATTATGCCTTAGTCATCCTTAATTCCTGGGCTTACTCATTGATCAGACTTTATGGCCAACAAAGTCTTAATTTTAAAATTCTTATAATTGTTTGGGGATCCCTCAAGGAGTTTACTTTTCTCGACTTCACTGAGCTTTTTCAGCCTTTCAGTGCTTTAAACTAACTTGCAATTCTGAACTCTTGTGTGTCCCTGATCTTAATCATTTCACATTTGGCAGCCATTTAGCTTTCAGCTATCTAGACCCTAAATTGCAGAATTCCTTCGCTAAACCTATGCGCCATTCTTTGAAAACATTTCCAAAAGCTTGCAACTGATATCAAACTTCTGTTTAGCTGTCGTAATATCCCTCAATGTACCTTACATGAAGTTTTATTTAATATAGTTTCTGTGAAATGACTTGTGTAACTTTACCATTTTAAAGATGCTTTATAACTATCATTGCTTTCACGGTTGATTTATGGCTATGTATTAGGAAGAAAGAAACCCATCAAACTAGTAATGGAAAAGGCAGATTAAAAGAAAAGACAAGAAACAAAAGAACATGAAAATGAACTGAGGGAAAAGAAACAAAGATTGTTTTAAACAATTACAAACTACATACAGTAAAACAAATAAAAATAAATGATTAAAATTCATGATTACTGACAATGAATTTCATCTAACACAATCCAGGTCAGCTAAACTGATGAAGAAAAGGTAAGAGCAACACATTCTTGTGTGTTTCGGTATCAATTGGAATCAGGTGGACCTCGTTGACTATGAGATCCTTGATTGGAGTTGCTAATCTGGTCCAGTCAGGAAGCCTTGGCTATTAACATTGGTTTCAGAATTTCCTCTGTTCAGATCAAATGACAAAAGCAATGAGTAACCCTGTTGATTGTTCGTGGACCCGCAGCATTCTTGGTTATAAGGGGCTTTCCCAGAGGCATCAGACACTAAAACCTTCCAAGATTTGACAACAATACATGAAGGAATATGATGACTCCAAATCTCCTCTAATTCTGAGACACCAGTGGATTTATTTGGCCGTTAGAGAACCGGGGGAATCCATACTGGGATTTTTGATGAGCTTAAGACAACTAGCAGAAGGATGTGATTTTGTGTTACCCTTGTCATGAATGAGACCAGACCCCTTCATAGTGTTTTAAGAAGGTAGCCTAGAGCTTAACTTTTTCTTACTTTCAAGGTAGATGTGCAGTGTGCATTCCAGATGTGATGCGACTGGTCATACTACTCAACCTTAAGCAAAACACAACTTATTTAAACACTGTAGTTAAGATGCAAGCAAAGGAAAGAGGAATTTAGAATAACTTAACTATTGGAAAACTGAACCAAATAACTAACTGTTCTAAAATAGTAACATCCCACATGCCTTGATAAAAAGGTAAATTCAGACACAGATTCTTACAAACAACTCTCCAATCCAGGAGGAAACAGCATCAAGAAAGATTTCAGAGAAAGTAGCAGCTAGGAAACTTTTACTGAAGCTTCCAACCCTTCTTGGACCCCAAATAGCTTCTGACTGCAATGGCTAAAAAAAACTAGAAAGCCTGATCTAGGAGAACTGGTCACACCCCTTCCATTGTTGCATCCGTTTTTAAAAAAACACCTAAAGGCCTCACAAACTATTACTTAGACTGTGTCGAATAGCCACTTCAGCACCCCTGCCTTTACAACTTCAGTTCAAAAACTCCAGGATAAAGTAAGCGTTTTAAGGTGACAGCATCATCACACCCTGAATGAGATGCTGAAAGACCGTTCGGTTGGTGGTATTGATGCGATGTCCATGCAGAAGCGCCGAATAGCCTAAGCCCAACCAGACTTCAAACAGGCACTACAACTGGTATTGTCATTAGAAAATGTGGCTATTGGAGCTTGGGAGCTGCAGGGCATCCCAATGGAAGTGGACACTCTCACCTGTCTGACTGAACTTGGGAAATGCCACTTGAGCATAAGCAATTGCAGGGCAGGGCATACCCTGAGGAGAGTGATACTAAACCATCCCACAGCAGCACTAGACAGCAAAGCTGGGCATTGGTCAAGTGGTTAATAAGTGAAAGAGTCATAGTGTCACAGAGCTGTACAGCGTGGAAGCAGGCCCTTTCGTCCAACTTGCCCTTGTTGACCAAATATGCTAAATTAATCCAGTCTCTTTTGCCAGCATTTGGTCCATATGCCTTTAAACCCTTCCTGCTCAGATACCCATTTAGTTGCCTTTTAAATGTTGTAAGTTCTTCAGGATCTGAGCCAGCAAGCCATTGTAGTTGTTGTTGATACGTGGACCCGAGACAGCAAAGGAGTCCTACAAGGCCTGACTTGGGTAAGAAAACTCATAGACCTGTACCCAGGAGAGTGCACACTCTGGAAAGACCCCTTGACACGGGATAGAACAAGTAAATTGCTGAGCTACTTCCAAATCAGAGTGGAGTAATATTAGTGTTTGGTTAAATGATCACCCAGTTCCCATGGAGGTTGATACCAGTGCAGTGTATCTGTGGTTGCTGAAACTGTATGTAATAAAATTCACTCAGGACTTCAACCTTTAAGCTTGCACAAAACCTCAGCCAGACTGAGAACATACACTGGGGAGCAGTTGCAGATAAAGGGTATGACTTTGGTCCCGGTCTCCTATGAAAAGCAGTTGGTGCAGTTACCACCAATGGTAGTAAAAGGCTCGGGCCCAAGCCTATTGAGGCGGAATTGGTTGGGAAAGATTCACCTGGATTGGTTCAATGCTTTTCACTTAGAAAATGGCTGTCGGAGTGAGGTCCGAGTGAAACACGCAGGAGTTTTTCAGGATGGGGACTGTAACAGGGACCAAAACCACTTTACATGAGACCAGGATGCAATTCCGAGATTTTGCAAGGCCCATCTTGTGCCACTTGCCTTGCGGGCGAAAGTAGAGGTGGGAATTAGAAGGTAGGAGAGCGAAGGAAGCATCAAACCAGTACAATTTGCAGAATGGGCAGCACAACTCATACCAATTGTGAAGGCTGATGGCTCAGTTCAGCTCTGTGGAGATTTTAAACAAACAGTAACTGACTTGTCCAGCTGGATAAATACCAGATCCCTCGTGTACAGGACTTATATGCAAAGTTGGCGGCGGCGGCAGGCGTGGGGTGGCATGGTACTGTCCTTTGCGAAGCTGGACATGAGTTATGCCTACCTGCAATTGCAAGTGGATGAAGAGTACCAGATGTACACGACAGTTAGCACCCATTAAGGATTTATGCCAATATACAAGGCTGCCATGTGGATCATCATCAGCTTGTGCCCTTTTCAGCGGACCATGGAGAGCATTTTACAAGGGCTACCCCAGGTTGGCATTTATCTAGATCATGTACTATTAAAGAGCACTTAAAAAACTTGGACAGAGCACTTAAATGTTTCTCCCAGACAGGCGTGTGCCTTAGATAGGAAAAATGTGTGTTTCAGGTGACCTGCTTGGGTTACAGTCAACAAAATTGGGTTACACCTGTCAGAAGATAATGCAAGCATGATCAAAGGAGCCCTGGCTCTCGTGTCTGTATCAGAGCTTAGGTCTTTCCCTGAGTCAGTGAATTATTATGGAAAATTCATACGTAACCTGGCCTTCACCTTGGCACCCTTACACCTGCTGTTGAAAAAGGTCAGCCTGAGAAATGGGTGCATAGCCAAGAAGTGGCCTTTAGGGAAGTGAAGAAGCAACTATCGTCATCTAAAGTATTAGCCCACTATGATCCAAAGTAAGAGGTAGTGCTGACATGCAATGTATCCCTGTACAGTATCAGGGTGTGTTGGCTCACCAGTGGCCCAATGGAGAGGAACACCCAATAGTGTATGCTCCCTGAACTTTGGCTGATGCTGAGCACAAATATGCACAGATAGAGAAGAAAGTTTTGGTGGTCATCTTTGGTGTGTGGAAGTTTCACCAGGACCTTTACAGGTCAGAATTTGTCATAGTAACAGATTGCAAACCCCTGTTAGGGTGACTGAAGGAAGACAAGCTGATTCTGCCCATAGCTTCTGGTAGAATTCGGCGCTGGGCCCTTATTCTCAGCATGTACAAGTTAGAACAATGTCCAGGAAGATAAAGGGCTAATGAGGATGCCTTGAACCATCTCCCACTGGTAGATAATCCACTAGTGGTCCCTCACATGGAAGAGTCCGTTCTGGTTTTAAGCTTTCCGGACACCCTTCCAGTCTCCCCTGACAATATCTGACTGTGGATGCAAAAAGATCTTGACCTGGTGAACCTAAAACAGCTGGTGGTAATGGGGTAAACACGAGGGCCAATGCAATCCACATGGAAACCTGCCTGGGCCCGGTGAGACCAGATCACCATAGAGATCACTGCCAGATACTGGCCAAACTCCACCAGGGTCATCCAGGGATTTCTCAGGTAAAGACGTTACAAAAAGCTTCAATGCGTTAGTGAGGCAGTGCCCAGCGTGCCAACGAGGACATAAATTGTCATTGGCAGCGCCCCCACATTCATGGGAATGACTGGGTAAACCCTGGACCTATTACATGTTAGCTAAGCCGGTCCTTTCATGGGCCAAAGTTCTTGGTTACTGTGGATGCCCATTCAAAGTGGTTGGATGTGCATTAAGTTCATTTGCCAAACTCCGCGATGACATTTGAAAAGCTGCGAGCATCATTCGAAATACGTGGACTCATGAAAGTATTGATCAATGGGATATCATTTACCAGCAGGGAATTTGAATATTTCCTAAAGTTGACAGGCATTTGGCACATAGGACAGTTCAACACCATCCATTATCCAAAGGTCTGCAGTCCAAATATGGAAGGCAGGCTTAAAGAAGTCGCCTACATTGTCAATTGATACCAAATTGTCCCAGTTCCTGTTTGCTTTTTGGACCACCACTCACACAACAACAGGGATAGCTTCAGCAGAATTGGTAATGGAGAGAACACTCCACACCAGGGTTAAACCTGATATTCCTACACACCTGAGGGGATGAGGAATGCCAATGCTGATCACATACTGCCTCTAAGCAAGACAGACAATTTAATTTGGAAAAACAAAGTTTGATGCCAGAACCATGGAAATGGCCTTGTGCGGGTATGAGGCTGGCACGAGGTTGGGTCCGTGGCTTACAAAATTCGGATTGGTGAACTGGTCCTGAACAACCATGTGGATCATCTGTGTTACCATGCAAATTGGGCATGAGCAAAACATACCCGGCTTCTCATTATGTCAGAAACCGTAGATTCTCCCCCACTGTCTAGTTGAGGAAACCTTGAATCTGAGTAGCCTTGATACTGTTAGACCATCGGATGAAAAGGTGCAAACTCTCACGAGATGCTCTGGATGTCAGAGATGAGCTATGGATTGGTACACACTACCCGTATTAGAGCCCAAATCAGAGGAACTGGGCCTGGGGGGAAAATGTTGCAGGAAAAGTTAGAAGTGAAGGTCCAGGCCTACATCTCTGGATTTGGTGGGGCAGGGGGGCATGTGGTGATTGGAATCAGGTGGACCTGACTGACTATAAGATCCTTAATTGGTATTGTTAACCCAGGCCAGTCAGGAAGCTCTGGCTGGCCAATATTAACGGGAGATTTACAATCTCCTCATTTCAGGGGACTGACTCCATTCTGGCTAGTCACAGCCAGTGTACTTTGCACAAGTAAATAAAGGGTGACTTGGTGATGGGATACAAACCTCTATACAATTATTTCAGTTAGGTAAGAGAGAGGAACATTCAAACAGAAGCAGTGAAATTTTACACCTCACACCCCAGAAAGTCATGATTTCTCGGCCTCGAAAACTGCCAAATAAAATGTGAAACTTGGTTCATGGCAACTGGTCTTGCATCTGTCTCTGTGACCTGCCCACAGAATCTGCTGTAATATTTACATAATGAGAAGGTCCTGGCTGGAAATTTTGCCCCTTGATGACACATATATGTAACATCTAAGTTCTTCACTACCATGCACAGTAAAAGAAATTGTGCTTTTATATAGCAACTTTCTTGATGCTTGAGTATCTCAAAGTAATTGACAGTCAAACAAATACTACAGTAACATAGTCACTTCAAACACAATGCCTAATTTTGGCACAGCAAGACCCCACAAACTGCACCGATTAGGCAATCTGTTAATAATAATCATGGTTGAGGGCCAGGCCATTGAGGAGGTAAACATACTTTTCTGTGAAAGCTTTCCTGGTGTTTCCGAACAACAGTTATGGTGTGATATTGTTTTACAAAGAAAATAACTAGACTTGCTGGAAATAGAGATAACAAAGTGTAGAGCTGGATGAACACCACAGGCCAAGCAGCATCTTAGGAGTCCAAAAGCTGATGTTTGGCCTGCTGTGTTCATCCAGCTCTACACGTCGTTATCTCAGATTTTCCAGCATCTGCAGTTCCCATTATCTCAGACTTGCTGGACAGTTTCTTTTGGAACATCCTTCGTGGCTTGGTGTAATTTTTCAATGTTATTAATTATGCTTAAAGTGAAATAAAGCTTTTGTATGCTGCTTGGCATTTTTCTATAATTTAAAACTGTGCCTGAAGAGTGTGAGAATGTCTGCATGAGTTAGACAATAAATGCTTCTAATGTTGAAATACTCAACAAATAGTATAGCAGCCTCAGAGTCCTTCAAATCCTCGTGAACTGGTAGAAACTCTCTTTGTAGCAGATGAAATTTTAAAAGTTCTTAAAAAATTATTTTTACTATTTATTTTTTAAAGTCTGCTTTAACATTAGAATTTGTTGAATTATTCTCCAGATTTATAAGTTGGATTGACTGTAACTCCCACACAACAGTCTTATTTTCGATAAATGACTCTCATCAATGCCTATTACAAAGTGCAAGAACAAAGAAAATTACAGCATAGGAACAGGCTCTTCGGCCCTTCAAGCCTGCTCTATCTAAACCTGTCGCCGATCTTCCAAGGATCTGTAACCCTCTGCTCCCTATCCATTCATGTCCCTGTCTAGATACATCTTAAATGACGCTATGGTCCCCGACTCTACCACCTCCGCTGGCAAAGCGTTCCAGGCACCCACCACCCTCTGCGTAAAGAACTTTCCATGCATATCTCCCTTAAACTTTTCCCCTCTCACCTTGAAATCTTGACCCCTAGTAATTGAGTCCCCCATTCTGGGAAAAAGCTTCTTGCTATCCACCCTGTCTATACCCCTCATGATTTTGTAGACCTCAATCAGGTCCCCCCTCAATCTCTCAAATAATCCTAATCTGCCCAACCTCTCTTCATAGCTAGCGACCTCCATACCAGGCAACATCCTGGTGAATCTCGTCTGTACCCTCTCCAAAGTATCCACATCCTTTTGGTAATGTGGTGACCAGAACTATATGCAGTATTCCAAATGTGGTCGAACAAAAGTCCTATACAACTGTAACATGACCTGCCAACTCTTGTACTCAATACCCCATCTGATGAATGAAAGCATGCCTAATGCCTTCTTGACCACTTTATCAATCTTTGTTGCCACCTTCAGGGTATGATGGATCTGAACATCTGGATCTCTCTATGCATTAATTTTCCCCAGGGCTTTTCCATTTACCACATAGTTCGGACTTGAATTAGATCTTCCAAAATGCATCACCTAGCATTTGCCTGGATTGAACCCCATCTGCCATTTCTCCGCCCAACTCTCCAATCTATCTGTATTCTGTTGCATTCTCCGACGGTCCCCTTCACTATTTGCTACTCCACTAATCTTAGTGTCATCTGAAAACTTGCTAATCAGTCCATCTATACCTTCTTCCAGATCATTTATGTGTATCACAAACGGCAGTGGCCCCAACACGGATCCCTGTGGAACACCACTGGTCACAGTCATCCATTTTGAAAAGCTCCCTTCCACTACAACTCTCTGTCTCCTGTTGCCCAACCAGTTCTCTATCCAGAGATAATGGGAACTTCAGATGCTGGAGAATCCGAGATAACAAAGTGTGAAGCTGGGTGAACACAGCAGGCCAAGCAGCATCTTAGGAGCACAAAAGCTGACGTTTCAGGCCTGGACCCTTCATCATAGCAGATCTGATGAAGGGTCTAGGCCCGAAACATTAGCTTTTGTGCTCCTAAGATGCTGCTTGGCCTGCTGTGTTCATCCAGCTTCACACTTTGTTATCTCAGTTCTCTGTCCATATAGCTAGTACACCCTGGATCCCATGTGACTTCACTTTCTCCATCAGCCTGCCATGGCAAATCTTATCAACCGCCTTACTGAAGTCCATGGATATGACATCCACAGCCCTTCCCTCATCTATCAACTTTGTCACTTCTTCAAAGAATTCTATCAAGTTGATACTCTATTGTGGTAGTTTTGACTTTTACTGAATCAGATAGCTCTGGTGCCACTCAACCTCATTCACGAGCAGCTGTGTTGAGATTTGCTGGCATGTATTGCTTTTCTGCAGCTTTTAGCTATATTGTCCTAATTGATGCATATCTCCTTTTCTTTCTGCTGCCAGTTGAGGCTTCATGGAATCAATATTCCTGAAGGTCAATATGTAGTTTCTTTTTCTGATAATGCACTTTCAAGCTTTGCCTAGAGCTGGGCTGTTTCCTCAGTGATATTTATCCCAAGTTAAAGTCTGACTTGTATATTCAAGCTTTCAGTGAAAAGACAATTTTTCTCAATGCAATGAGACCTCCAGCAGCAGATGGTAATGGTGAGATAGGGCAGCTGGAACTATTGAAAAGACTCACTGGAAATGAAAATGTGCCTTTGATGAAAAAAGGCTGATGTGAAGGGAAGGCAGCGAGACAAATTCATCAACCCAACATAACCGCATGGTCCTTCCATGCACACACTATTTATAGTTCATGTTTATTCTTAAATTCCCTTCCTGCTTGCATTCACCTAATGCATGTGGAATAAAGAATCTCCGCTTCATGATCTTTGGAAGTTACATGTGTTCAAATCTCTTGTTACATTATCAAATGAAACAACCTAATTCTGGAAGTATATGAAACATATACAAAGTGAAAAATTAAACCTTGCACCATTGGAATGAGTATTGAAAGTACAACATGTTTGTTTTCCATATCCATTCAAAATTTCCTGGGAATGCCACATTGACAACCAAAGTACTTCAAGTTAAAGTTGCTGAATTTCATGATATAAAAGATAAAATTATATGGAAATAATGAAGAGTTGGCAGGAAAGCATGTCACAATAACTAATACCATCATTCTTAAGACAGGAATTCAATCTTCATTGTTGTCTTCTATATGACACTGAAGTCGGTGGTGTTGTGGATAGTGCAGAAGGATGTTGCAGGTTACAGAGGGATATAGATAAGCCACAGAGATGAGCTGAGAGGTGGCCAATGGAGTTTAATGCGGAAAAGTGTGAGGTGATTCACTTTGGAAGGAGTAACAGGAATACAGAGTACTGGGCTAATGGTCAGATTCTTGGTAGTGTGGATGAGCAGAGAGATCTCAGTGTCCATGTGCATAGATCCCTGAAAGTTGCCACCCAAGTTGATAGGGTTGTAAAGAAAGTGTACAGTGTGTTAGGTTTTATTGGTAGAGGGATTGAGTTTTGGAGCCACGAGGTCATGTTGCAGCTGTACAAAACTCTGGTGTGGCCACTCTTGGAGTATTGTATACAGTTCTGGTCGCTGCATTATAGGAAGGATGTGGAAGCATTGGAAATGGTGCAGAGGAGACTTACCAGGATGTTGCCTGGTATGGAGGGAAGGTCTTAAGAGGAAAGGCTGAGGGTCTTGAGGCTGTTTTTGTTAGAGAGAAGAAGGTTAATAGGTGACCTAATAGAGACCTACAAGATAATCAGAGGATTAGATAGGGTGGACAGTGAGAGCCTTTCTCCTCAGATGGAGATGGCGAGCACGAGGGGACATAGATTTAAATTGAGGGATGATAGATATAGGACAGATGTCAGAGGTAGGTTCTTTACTCAGAGAGTAGTAATGGTGTGGAATCCCCTGCCTGCAACAGTAGTAGACTCCAAGATAACAAAGTGTGAAGCTGGATGAACACAGCAGGCCAAGCAACATCTCAGGAGCACAAAAGCTGACGTTTTGGGCCTAGACCCTTCATCAGAGAGGGGGATGGGGAGAGAGTTCTGAAATAAGTAGGGAGAGAGGGGGAGGTGGACTGAAGATGGATAGAGAAGAAGACAGGTGGAGAGGAGAGTATAGGTAGGGAGGTGGGGAGGGGTTAGGTCTGTCCGGGGAGGATGGACAGGTCAAGGAGGTGGGATGAAGTTAGTAGGTAGTAAATGGAGGTGTGGCTTGAGGTGGGAGGAGGGGATCTGCTCATCCGCTCCCAGGATGAGGCATTCCACTCCCGCACATGCCAGATGGTCGTGTTCTTCAAGGACCACAACTTCCCCCCCGCAGTGGTCGAGAACGCCCTTGACCATGTTTCACGCATTTCCCGCAACACATCCCTCACACCCCGACCCTGCAACAACCACCCTAAGAGAATCCCCCTTGTCCTCACATACCACCCCACCAACCTCCGGATACATCGCATCATCCTCCGACACTTCCGCCATCTACAATCCGACCCCACAACCCAAGACATTTTTCCATTCCGACCCTTGACTGCCTTCCGGAGAGACCACTCTCTCCGTGACTCCCTCATCCACTCCACACTCCCCTCCAACCCCACCACACCTGGCACTTTCCCCTGCAATCACAAGAAGTGCTACACTTGCCCCTACACCTCCTCCCTCACCCCCATCCCAGGCCCCAAGATGACTGCCCATATTAAGCAGATGTTCACCTGCACATCTGCCAATGTAGCATACTGTATCCACTGTACCCGGTGTGGTTTCCTCTACATTGGGGAAACCAAGCGGAGGCTTGGGGACCGCTCGCAATAAACAACTGCACCTCCCAGTCGCGAACCATTTTAACTCCCCTTCCCATTGCTTAGACAACATGTCCATCATGGGCCTCCTGCAGTGCCACAATGATGCCAACCGAATGTTGCAGGAACAGCAACTCATATTCTGCTTGGGAACCCTGCAGCCAAATGGTATCAATGTGGACTTCACAAGCTTTAAAATCTCCCCCTCCCCTACTGCATCCCAAAACCAGCCCAGCTCAACCCCACCTCCCCAACCTGTTCTTCCTCTCACCTATCCCCTCCTCCCACCTCGATTTACCACCTACTAACCTCATCCCGCCTCCTTGACCAATCCGTCTTCCCTGGACTGACCTATCCCCTCCCTACCTCCCCACCTATACTCTCCTCTCCACCTATCTTCTTTTCTCTCCATCTTCGGTCCACCTCCCCCTCTCTCCCTATTTATTCCAGAACCCTCTCCCCATCCTCGTCTCTGATGAAGGGTCTAGGCCTGAAACATCAGCTTTTGTGCTCCTGAGATGCTGCTTGGCCTGCTGTGTTCATCCAGCTACACACTTTGTTATCTTGGATTCTCCAACATCTGCAGTTCCCATTATCTCTGATCACAGTAGTAGGCTCGCCAAGTTTAAGAGCATTTCAATGGTCATTGGATAAACATATGGATAATAATTAAATAGTGCAGGTAAGATGGGCTTCTGTTTGGTTTCACAGGTCGGTGCAAAATTGAGGGCTGAAGGCCTGTACTGCGCTGTCATGTTCTATGTTCTATGTTCTATATGCTCAAAGCTGAGTTCATGCTCATGAACCTCATGTAGTTCCCATAACGTGCATATCACACAGTGAAATATGAACCAGGAGCACACTTTGTTTCTATATTCATGTCCATAGTTACACTTGTCTCCATTAGGAAACAGAATTGAGAATTTAGAAAAAAGATGCTTCCAAATCAATTAAAATGCATGTTTCAAATTACTTCTTACTGTTGTATAGGAATGGTGTAAAGAACAATATGTTTGTTTCAGTCGTATATAGATTCTAAAACATAGAATAAACCATCCCTACCAGCACTGGACATTATGAAATAGAATGTGATTTAACTTGATTTTGAATTTCAGGTGGTACCAACACCTGTATTTCGCATCCTTTTAACAATGTGGTTAACAGGATCATCTAAATGGACCATTAAAGCATAATACTACCTGGCAAATGTACACAGAATATTTTGCCTGCCAGTTTCCAAGCTAAGACAAAAAGACCTGAAATAATTGCATAGCCATGAATTTGAAGTTCTAGTTCAAGCTACTGACTCATGCAAAAATAAACTTTGGAATTCTTATCAGTGATAACGGGAACTGCAGTTGCTGGAGAATCCAAGATAATAAAATGTGAGGCTGGAAATGTGAGGCTTCTTATAAAAGGTAGATAAATAGAGCTTGGACTGTACAGACATCCTCTGTAATTTTATAGACGATAATTTAGTGTGTACCTCATGCATTAAATGGAAGTGAAGCTTCACCTTCCTACTATTGCAGCCACCAAAATATACCATTTGCTTTCTACACTTCCTGCAAGCTTGTACACATCATGGTATGTTAATAAATACATAAGTTGGGAATATTTCCGCAAAGGTGCCACAGAGCTAAATAAAGAAACACTTCACAAATCTAAATAGCTCACTTTGGGGAAATACCTCTTGAGCATCTACGGTTTCTAAGAGATCCATTAGAAGAGAAAATATAAATTTAAGAATCTGGATTTGCAGCTCGGCGTGGGGAGAGATGGCAAAATTTTCTCTCAACTGAATAGAGGTTAAGCCATTAATCTTGTCAAGTGAAGCATATATGGGAGGATATCACTCAGGATGATAATGCAAGCCATGTGCCCAGAGAATTCAGGAGAAAATGAGACTTGCAGAAGTTGCCAGACTTGACTAAAAATGTTAATGAGAATGAGTACAGTGTGTGTCATTTGTAAGGTAGTGTAACCTGAGAATTGCTTAAGGTCAGAAAAAGAAGGTTGCAAGATGGAGCTGAGAAAGATTTATTATTAGCTGACAATGCACTCAGTCAGCTCTCAACAGTTCACATATACTTCTGCAGGAAAGTTACTTCATGTTCCAATTAGCTGTGTTTTAGCTCATAAGATGCGACTGTAGCCTAAATAAGTCAGCGCAGTCAACACATTGCCCTATCTGAAAATGTTGATTTCAAGAGAAGACAGAGGGAATCTGGCAGGTATAAAATCTTGTCTCCATCAAAATCAATACCAGCTCAGAAGGTGCTGGGTGCCCTCCAAGATGGAGGAATACAACTTCTGGAATGCAAATTGTAATCATTAACAAGTGAATGCGTTTTACCACAAACAAAAAGAGAAATTACTGGAGAATCTCAGCTGAACGCAACTAGGGTTTTCAGTTCTGAAGAAGGGTCACTGAATTTGAAACATTAACTCCGCTGTCACTCCCTGGATGCTGTCAGACCTGCTGAGTTTCTCTAGCAATTTCTGTGTTTATTTGTTTCAAAACTCCAGCATCCATAGTTCTTTGTTTTATTTAAGTGTTATAACCACAAAATGTGCCACAGCAACAACCACGCACATCATAAGCTGTCTCTCTCTCTTTATTACAGGTATGTCACCACTGCAGTGGCAGATTTTCTTAATAACGAACTTATTTGAGGACTTGGTAACATCATCGAACATTCACCAAGTTCACTCTGCAATTGTGTCAGAGGTGGCAGCTGAAGGAATCTGATTGGCCCTGAGGGAAGGGTTATACAGACCATTGTTAAGTGACTCAAAAACAAAAACTGCTGGAGAAACTCAGCAGGTCTGGCAGTATCAGTAGAGAGAAAATCAGAGTTTCAAGTGCAGTGGCCCTTCATCAGACCTAAAAACCTGGATACTGGAATGACAGAAATGCTGCTGACAATCTTACAGACTGCCAGCTTTATATCTGCAATGAAAAAGTAAAACAGAAAAATACTGTGAGCGTGTAAGTTCTGAACAAGACAGCAAACTGCAAAAAGGAAAGCAAAACAGAGATATTTTGAGTATTTAAAGAGGTGTAAAGTGAGTGAGTGATAAGGACACAAGCAGAGAGTCTTCAACGTGCTCCCAGTCTAAACCAAGAGATGGGTTCTTGTCCCTGCGTAGAAATTAGTCTAACAGCAGCACTAACAACTCTGCTGTGATCCAAAGTGCTGTACAGAAGTGGATCATTATATTTTGTGTCGGTCAGAGATGTGCTATGCTGATGTAATAAGGCTCCTGTGTGTCCAATGCCAACATCTATGAACATTGGCTGCAGGCTTTCACTGCCTATTGACTTTGGGCAGTGGTGACGGGGAATGCAGACCAAGATGGGGGCCCAGGGGAGCAAATGAAAAGCTCATTTTTCTGATCCTACCACATTTTCCCAACTGGTTCACCACTGGCCACCTCGTTCAGGGGTTGGGAAAGTTCAGTCTGATATTTCCAGTTCTATGGCCACCAAACGCATGGTTGGCCAACAAAAAAATTCACTCAGGCACGTCCCTTTAATTGATTTGAATGTTGTTTGATGGCAGGATGTATTCAAGGTAAAGAGGATGGAAACACCTTACATCAAACTGGTGCACTATAATTAAGAGGATTGGCAGTCCTCATGTTACATTGCAGCTGCAAGAAACCTCTGATCTGCAAATCATAGCGATTGTAAACAGGTTAATATTGTATTTCTAATCATAATTAGATGGTATGTATGTTTTTGCGAAATCTTATCTATTCCAAACCTAATAGCCATTTAATCTAACTTGCTGAGCTCCAGCTTTAGTATAGCAGCAGAATCAAAGTTAATCCAACTTGTCTTTTTCCAAAGCTGACAAATTGGTTGGCCTTTTGATTGAACATTATCTTGGTTTTCCTCAAATTGGTTTGTTATTTATGTTTTAAAAGCTATGTTACTTCACATAAATCTGCCCAGATTTCTACATATAACAGTAGTTGAGTATCAAATTTACAGAATGCTTTCACTATACATAAAAGAAAGAACTTGCATTTATACATTACCTTATCAATAAATTGCTTTTGAGTTATAATTTGGGTTAGCAGGTTTATATGCTGCTAATTTATTAGTAATGTTTTTATTAGGTCTGTATATGGGAACATCATTATTATTCATGTGATATGTTCATAGCTCAATTTAAATTGAGGGATTCACACTTGTGAGCCTGTCATTTATAGGAGATTAGTTTTTTTCAACCTTGGACCAAGTTTTGAAATAGAAAAGCCAATCTACTGAGATCCTGGGAAAAAAAGACAACTTTAGAACTAAATTTGACCCTTTCTCAGGCTTGTTTCTCATGTTGAAACTGATTGCACATTACCTTGGCATGGTCCTTCACCCTGAGCAAAGCTGGGGCTGAGGGAAGTTGCAGGGTGACCTGGAAACATGGCTCAATTGTAATTGTTTTCATCATATCAACTCCTACAATGTTACTGTTTCAAGTTTGTATTTATCTAGTCTCCTGGACTATGTTCCTTCATTGTTGTGATATTATTTGAGTTGGCAATGATGGCCCCAATGGCCTAATTTTGTACCTCTAACTTCCAAGATATCCATCTGACCACCTTTTGCCAACCAGCCAGCTTGGTCCTAAGTGGGCAAGGTCTAACCATGCATATGGTGGTTATTGAAGTCCCTCACCTCATCCTACGTCCTTGCCACCTTCAGTGCATCCTCCAGCTGGTCAAGGTCAGAAGTCACATGACTCTAGGTTATAGTCCAACAGGTTTATTTGAAATCACAAACTTTCAGAGTGTAGCCCCTTCATCAGGTGAAGTGGTGTTCAACTTGGAGGAGCATTTATTCATCACCTGAGGGGTGGAGGTGATGTGGTAATCAGCAGTATGTTTCCATGCCCATGTTGACCTAACGCTACATGCCTCATTGAGTCCAAAGTCAATGTTTAAGATTTCCAGGGAAAATACTTTCTGTATATATACAACGGTGTCACTACCTCTGCTAGTTCAGTGGGATGGGGCGTGCCTAGGGATGGCGATGTTGTTGTTTGGGACATATTTTGTACGGGGGTAAAAGAGCAGCTGTCCAAATACTTGGTCAATTAGTGTTAAGGAGCAGCTAAAAGGATGAGAGAGAGACATGGTGAGATGGAAAGGTTTAAGGTAAAAATTCCAGAGTTTCAGTCCTCGGCAACTGATAGCACAGTTGCCGCTTGTGGAACAATGAATATCAAAGATGTACACGCAGCCAGAAGTGCAGGCACTGCGATCTAAGAAGTTTATGAAGCTGAGGAAAGTTACAAAGTGAGCTAGGAACGTGGCTAGGATTAGAAAGTAAACCAATCCGAGTTCTTTTCATCATATCAATTCCTCCAATGTTATTGCTGTTAATTCAAATGCTGCAATTTGCAGTGTCCTAGTGTACCCTGCCTCCCATTATACTCTATTGTTGTGAATTGATGCCTCAAACATATTCTGTTGATCAAATTCATTACAACCTTGACTCTTATGAATTATTGATAACAGTTTCAGGAGTGTTCGGATGTATAACAAAACTTACTTGATAATTATAAGAATTAGGAAAAAGCTGATGGTGCATCAAATGTCTTGGATAAGGCACTGACTTTGAAATTGTTGGAAACATTTCTGATCATATCATTCTGCCTTGTGGCATAACTTTATTACGGAGTCCCAGCTACTTGAGACCTACTGAAAGATTTCTTCTGATACACAAATTATAAAGAAGCCAAGATGAAGAGCCAAACAAAACCACAGCAATGTGCAAAAGAGATCAATTAAGTTGAGAGAAAATATGACTGCAGTAGGTTTCTCAATAAATTTGTGTGGTTATGATCAACTTGTTTAAGTATATTTGTGAATGACTAGATTCTTTGGCAATTATAACCTGACAATTTCTGTTTTGATGTTATGTGCAATCAGCATGGGTCATTGAAATCTACGGTCAGAAAATTCTTAAATGTTAAAAGCCTGGAAGACTTTCAGCAGGAGGAAAGGCCAAAAAAGGTAAGTCTCATTTAGATTTACCATAACATTGTCAGTTTCATAGTAGGAAGCACAAAACTATCTATGCTTATTACTAGGTAAGTTAGTTTACAATTAGTTTTATTCAAATGTCACTTTTAATGCCTTGAGAACCTGAATGCAATTTGGTTGCTTTTCCATGTGACTCAGTTTCCCTTATGCAATGTTCACAATGCTTATTACCAAAATACTTCACTACCTACTTCCTGAGATTTCATTCCATTTGTCTCTGTCAATTTCACTTTCCTACCCTTTATAGATTCCCTGAATTCACAAGATCATCTGAAAATGCAGAGAGCACTCTCTTCTTCCAAACAATCAACAGTCTCAGTGAACAGAAGAAAATTCCGAAAAAACTCAGTGTGGTAATATTCAATCTCTCTGAAAAAGTCATCGTTAGCCCTACGCTTTGCTGCCTCTGCTTTAATTGATTTCTGTTTCAAGGGCTTCTTCTCAATCTATGTTCTATAATATTCTCCCAATAATCTACATTTTGTCAAAGGTTTTCTGAATATCGATGTATATAGCACGCACCCGATTGCCTCATCACATACAACAGGCAGCCCATTCAATGCCCCTTGGTTTATGTTCCCGAAGTTGCAAGTTCTGCACTTCTTTCAGAAACTCTTGTTATCTGCTTCTAAATACTTTCTCGTCAGGGTATTTGGTGACTTCAACAGTAAATGGCAGGTGTTTGTTCTGTAACTTTACAATCTTAAAAAAATTCTGGTTTTATATAATCTTAAAAGAGAGAAAGAGTTAAATTCTCTTTCCTCCTCACTTCAACTAGCTCAATTCCCCACCTTTCTTATCACAACTTGCTTTTCCCCTTGTACGTGAATTATAACATTATTGTATTGTAGTCATTTAACTCATTAAGAACATCCACTTAATTAGAAGTCAGAACAGATGTTAAACATCAGAACTCAAGACACAGATGAAGCTGGAAGGGCAGGCACATTGAGGAGTGTGTAATGTTTAGTTAAAGTTGTGACTGAATTATTGAAAACTGAAGCACATAAAGAAACAAAGCATGTACCGCTTCAATAAAAGACATAAGTCAGCTTGAGGTCTGATGATTTAGCCATTGTGCTGAGAAAACTAATGGTAGTGAGCACCTTGAAGTATGAATGCAAAGTAAAGTCATTAGTAATTGTGGATTTACTGAAAAGCTTATAAAGCAGATGTGTTGGAGCATATCAGTTTACAGAAAATTAATATGGAGAGCACATCAATAACTCAACACAGAAAGAATAATTTTTTCAGGATTAATTGCTTGCAGTAAAAGTGTGAAAAACGTTGGTGTTATTTTTAGTTCAAAGAGAACTTGAAGATTTTGTGGTGAGAAGCATTAGGTATTACGTAGAAGAAACAAAAGCTTATCAAAAACTTACTCAGATCACTGCATGACAAAATATGGTTCCAATTTAGTTGATATGTAAACACGTCACTGACCTCTAAGTCATGAATTAATACATTATCTAAGTTGCTCAATAAAAGGTGTGTCTTTGGATTTATTGTTCTTTTCTTGCCTTATGAAATGTACTGAAGCACTTTTGAGGGCATAATATGTTTGCAATATAGGGCTGACTTTGCCTACAGATTTTAAAAAAAGTCTTTCATAAGGGTCTATATAGAGACTTGACAATAAAATGGATGCACACAGCACAAAAACAAGAGATGGTGAAGTTGGAAAGTTCTTCAAAGGACAGAAAAGCCACAAACATGATTAATGGATGTTTTGCAGCTAGAGGGATGTAAACACTGAGACTGAACTAAGGACTAATGCTTCTCTTGGTGTATGTATATAAATAAGAGATCAACATATAGGTAAGAAGACACTATGTCAACATTTGCTAATTACACAAATAACAGTGTGTGATCGAGTATGGAGAGAATTATACATTATATACGGAGGACATAGACTAGTTAGTAGATGTCAGATAAATTTTAATGCTGTGAAATGTGACAATATACTTTAGGATAACGGCAGATGAGGACATATAAGCATTCACAATAGGAACTTATTGGGGAAAATTAATCAAGTCAGACTGCTAACACATTAGAAATCTTAAACTGTATTCAAGAGAAATTTGGTTGATATTAATATTAAATAAAGAAAGGATAAGCCATATTAAATACATAAGAAATAAATTCGAGAGATAACCAAAGCCTGTTTCTTATAAGTCCTGGGCCACGTGGGGACTTCACATTTGCTGGGAGAACATGGGGATGATTTAATTCCATTCCTGCCTCTCCAAGCCCCCATTTCCCAGGAGGGAGCTGGAAATGTGGCTGGGCTATATAATTTAGAGGCAAGATGTTGGGTTCCTGCTGCCTTCCTGTCTCCTCCTTTCAAACCAGGAGCAGGAAAGCTGGAACTCAGCCTTTCTGCCTGGAGGTCAATTGAGGGTAGTGAAGTAGATGTTTGGTATGCTTGCCTTTATTGGTCAGTACATTGACTACAGGAGTTGGGAGGTCATGTTGTGGTTGTACAGGACATTGGTTAGACGACTTATGGAATACTGTGCGCAGTTCTGGTCTTGCTCTTCTAGGAAGGGTGTTGTGAGACTTGCAAGGGTTCAGAATAGATTTACAAGGATGTTGCCAGGGTTGGAGAGTTTGTGCTGTAGGGAGAGGCTAAATAGGTTGGGGCTATTTTCCCTGGAGGGTTGGAAGCTGGAGGGTGACCTTTTAGAGGTTTATAAAATCATGAGGGGCATGGATAGGGTGAATCGTCCAGGTCTTTTCCTGGGGCTAGGGAAGTCCAAAACTAAAGGCATTGATTTAAGGTAAGAAGAGAAAGGGATTTATAGGGAAACTTTTTCTCACACAGGGTGGTGTGTGAATGGAATGAGCTGCCAGAGGATGTGGTGGAGGCTGGTACAATTACAACTTTTAAAAGACGTCTGGATGAGTGTATGAATAGGAATGGTTTAGAAGGATATGGGCTGAATCCTGGCAAATGGTACTAGTTTAATTTAGGATATCTGGTTGGCATGGATGAATTAGACCAAAGGGTCTGTTTCTGTGCTGTACTCGAAGACCTCACTTAAACAATTAAGAATCACATCAGAAGTTCACTCTGCTACTGCTGGTGTTTTACTTGCAGTCAGACTTGCTCCAGATGTGTGTCATAAAACTGCAGAAAGCATCGATTCAAAATATCTGTACCAGTGGTTGGGGTAGCTCGAGGTCCCGTGGTGAGAGCTCACAGTGGATACCCTGGCAGCCTTGCTGTGGTCTGTTGTGGGCATTCCTGATTGGGCACACTTTGTCCTATCAAATCCTCTGCTGGCCACAAGCTTCCCATCACCTGTATATACAACACTCTCCCCAACATGATCACCCCTCCCCCACCCTGCCACCCCCACATTACCCTCACACTCCAATTGACGCTATTGGGTACAAAGAGGTGTCAGTCTTCTGATTGGTTGCCAGCTTCTGGAGACAAGCTTCTTAAAACCCTTGGGAATGTTTTACAGGTAAGAGTTGATGCTGGATCACAGAATCATAGAATCCCAACAATGTGGAAACAGGCCCTTCGGCCCAACAAGCCCACACTGACACTCAGAGCATCCCACCCAGACCCATCCCCTTATAACACGCCAAGTCTAAACATCTCTGAACACTATGGGAAATTTAGCACGGCCAATCCACCTACATATCTTTGGACTGTGGGAGGAAACCGGAGCACCTGGAGGAAACCCGCGCAGACATGCGGAGAATGTGCAAATGCCACGCAGGCAGTCAACCAAAGGTGGAATCGAACCTGGGTCCCTGGTGCTGTGAGGCAACAGTCCTAACCACTGGGCCACCATGCCACCCATGGCTTTATTCTGCAGACTGACAGAGGAGGTCATGCCATTAGCCCAGGGACAGAGATAGCCCCCTGAGTCAGCGAGTAGGCCCCCAGTTAATTAAAACAAATATCTCTGCAGGAAGAATGTCAATGATATTCTGCACTCTGGAAGAGAAGTGCCACCATTTACTCTCTGGTACCTTTCACTCACAGAGCTATTGCCTAAATCTGCCATTTCACACTCATTTCAAGCTTCACAGACTACAATTCTCATTATTGCAGGCATCATATCCACTCGATGGTTCTCACCAATCTCATTCTCCCAAATTAAAAACCCCTGCAGCTCTCTGTGCTTCAACTCTCTCATTAGGGACACCTCACCACCTCTCCTGCTCTTGTGTCATCACTGAATGCTTTTCCAATCACTTCCACTATAGTCAACCCACCCCACCCCCACCCCTCTACACCCCAAACCTCTGTTCTCATTGCAGGAAATGTTAGTGCATCCTCCAAGCTGAAGGGCCCACAGCATCCCGGCTGACCAACCTGCAATCCCTGGCACTTGACCTGCAGGACTGACCCTGGCTCAATCCCCTGAATGGAAGGACACAGATACTCAGATCCTGGTAGAATTAGCACATGACTGACTATAGTTGAACCTCTGGACTGGAATTGGATGAGCCCAGTGACTGACCACGACAGCAGCTCCTGACTGACTATGATCTACCATGGCTCCTGTAAAAAGCACCCAATCTCAATTTTTATACATGGTTGTTTGATTGAATCACATGCAGAGTGTGTACAGCCTAAGCAGCTGGCACATACTGTAGTAATGATATTGACATAATAGGGTATTGTCCACCCCTTGACTGTTTAGTGGGTCCCCCATATGGACAAGCTGACTAAAAACCAAAAGAACTGCGGATGCTGCAAACCGGGAACAAAAGCAAAATTGCTGGAAAAGCTCAGCAAGTCCGACAGCATCTGTGGAGGAGAAAACAGATTTAACTTTTCGAGTCCGGTAACCCTTCCTCAGAACTGATGGTGGCCGGGAAAACAGCTATATCAGTTTATATGCAGAAAATAGGGAGGTGGGTGGGGTAGGGAATAAACGATAGGATAGACCCAAAGAGAGAGAAAGATAGTTGGATAGACAAAGGAGTTGCTAACGATCAGGCTGGGAGGGTGAGTAGTTGTTAATGGGGACTGTTAGTGACTAATAACAGGGGGCGTTTAGGGGCAGGCTGTGTGGTAACAAGGCCTGGTGTGTGGGGTAGAGGGCTGGGACATGAGATGGCTGCAGGGTCCCCCAGCTAAAAATGAGATGTTGTTCCTCCAGCTTGCGCTGGGCTTCACTGGTACACTGTAGCAAGCCAGAGACAGAAATGTTGGCCAGGGAGCAAGGTGGTGCATTGAAGAAGCAGGCAACAGGTAGCTCAGGGTCTTTTTTTGAGGGGTGAAGGAAGTATGAACTAGGGTGCCGGAGAGAATGGACTCTGCAGAAGGCGGCCAAGGGAGATGAGGGGAATATGTGTCTGGTGGTGGCATCTTGCTGGAGGTAGCGGAAATGGCGTCTCATGATCTTCTAGATGTAGATGCTGGTGGGATGGTAGGTGAGGATAAGGGGAGCTCTATCGCTGTTGCAGCAAGGAAGAGAAAGGGTGAGAGCAGAAGTACGGGAGATTGGTCAGACCCAGTTGGGAGCCCTGTCAACAGCGGAGCTGGGGGATTCTCGGTTGAGGAAGAATGTGGACATTTTGGAGTCTCCCTTGTTGAAGTCGGCCTCATCTGAACATATGCAATGGAGATGGAGGAACTGAGAGCATGGGATGGAGTCTTTACAGGAAGTGGGGTGTGTAAATGTATAGCACAGGTAGCGGTGGGAGTAGGTCGATTTATAATGGATATTAGTGGCCAGTCTATCCCCAGAAATGGAAACAAAAATGTCGAGGAAGGGAAAGGAGGAGTCGGAGATGGACCAGTTGAAAGTGAGGGCAGGGTGGTAATTGGATGAAGTTTTCCAATTCTCAATGAGAGCGGGAAACAGCACCAATGAATTCATCAATGTATCGAAGAAAGAGTTTTGGGTGGGGGCCAGAATAGGACTGGAATGAGGAATATTCCACGTACCCCATGAAGAGACTCGGGCTCATGCAGGTACCCATGGCAACCCCTCTTACCTGAAGGAAATGAGAGAAGTTAAAAAGGGAAATTTTTGAGGGTGAGGGTGAGCTTGGCCAAGCAGAGGAGGGTGGTGGTGGATGAGGATGGTTCGGGTCTTTGCTCCAGGAAGAAGCGGAGAGCCCTAAGACTCTCCTGGTGAGGGATGGATGTGTAACGGGATTGCACATCCATGGTAAAGAGGAGGTGGCTTGATCCGGCAAACTGGAAGCTTTGAAACCAGCGTAAGGCATCAGATGAATCATGGATGTATGTGGGTAGGGATTGGACCAGGGGGAGAAGACTGAGTCAAGGGAGGAAGAGATGAGTTCTGTGGGGCAGGAGCAGGCTGAAACAATGGGTCTGCCTGGACAGTTCTGTTTGTGCATTTTTGGCAGAAGGTAGAAACTACCCGTGCAGGGTTGGGGGACTATTAGCTTGGAAGCTGATAGGGGGAGATCACTGGATGAAATGAGATCTGTAACTATAGTGTTTAACTCACTGTCACTTGGTTTCCAGGCATGCCCACCCTGAAGAAGTTCTGCTCCTCTCTCCGACGGGATTTCTGTTCCAATCTCCCTTCTTGCCCACCGACATTAATTTCACTATCAGTCCTGGTATTTGACCAGGTATTTGCTAAAACTCGTTTCCACAGCCATATCACATTCCTCAGTGACTGTCTCTGGCTTAGACTCGCCCCATGCGGATTCCAACTGAAGTTTCATCCCTCATCTTTTGAATCCTCCCAGGATCACAGATACCTCCGTGATGTTCAACGTTCCACGGACAGCTGCTCTCGCCGCATTTTGAGATCCACACTCAGTGCCACGCAGCATCACATGCATACTCTCAACCTTTCTCTCCAACATCATCGCAACGTGCTGGCTCAGAGCTGCACCAGCCCGCAGTTCCACTTCATCCTTCGGCTCATTCGTCATGTTAACAAGAAACTTTTTCTTTTCCTTTCAGGCATCAAGGCTCACAAGACGCAGCAACTCAAAAATATCCATGGGCCTCTGGAACCTGCCTCTTCTCCAGTTCCCTCTGACTCCATCCCCTCCCCCAACCCCACATCCTGTCGGGTATTCACCATCCCTCCTAACCTTCCGCTCTCCGATGCTGAATCCTCTGTACTCAGCAAAGTCCTCAGCTTTATCCCTCTGCACCCCCACCTTAACAAATTTCAGGAACGACATGACACCGAACTGTTCTTCCACTCTCTTCGCCTCCGTGCTCATTTCTTTTGACAAGTGTCTTCTCCCTGCCCCACAGTCCCCTTTGCCCAACTCCAACACTTTCCCTCCACCTGGACCCCTCCCTCTGGCCTTTTACCTGCACTGGATCTTTTCATTGAGAACTGTCAATGTGACATCAGTTGCCTCCATTTCACTGCCCCTCTCAACAACTCCAACCTATCTTCCTCTGAACTGACTGCACTCCATGCACTCAGGTCTAACCCTAACTTTGTTACTAAGCCTGCCGATAAGCGTGGTGCTGACGTTGTCTGGGGCACTGACCTCTACCTTGCAGAGGCTGAGCACTAGATACCTCCTCCAATCTACCCTGGACCATGACTCCACCATGGCACATCAAGCCATTGCATCTACTACGGTTACTCATCTCATTTCATCCAGTGATCTCCCCGCTCTGCTTCCAAGCTAATAGTCCTCCAACCCCGCACAGCTAGTTTCTACCTCCTGCCAAAAACCCACAAACAGGGCTGCCCAGGTCGACCCATTGTTTCAGCCTGTTCATGCCCCACAGAACTCATCTCTTCCTACGTTGACTCAGTCTTTGCCCCCCACCCCAGTCCAATCCCTACCCACGTACATCCATGATTCATCTGACGCCTTACTCTGGTTTCAAAGCTTCCAGTTTACCGGGTCCAGCCACCTCCTTTTTACCGTGGATGTGCAATCCCTTTACACATCCCTTACCCTCAAGGAGGGAACTTAGGGCTCTCCACTTCTTCCTGGAGCAAAGACCTGAACCACCCCCAACCAGCACCCTCCTCTGCTTGGCCAAGCTTGTCCTCAACGTCAACAACTTCTCTTTCAACTCCTCTCATTTTCTTCAGGTAAGAGGGGTTGCCACGGATACCTGCATGAGCCCTAGTTGTGCCTGTCTCTTCATGGGGTACATGGAATATTCCTTGTTCCAGTCCTATTCTGGCCTCCACCCGCAACATGATATCATCTGTGCTGCTTTCCGCTCTCGTTGAGATCTGGAAAACTTCATCAGTTTGGCATCCAATTTCCACCCTCCCCTCACTTTCGCCTGGTCCAACTCCGTCTCCATCTGTTTCCATTTCTGGGGATAGACTGGCCACTAATATGCATTACAAACCCACAGACTCCCATAGCTACCTGGACTATACATCCTCACACCCCACTTCCTGTAAAGACTCCATCCCATGCTCTCAGCTCCTTCGTCTCTGTTGCATATGTTCAGATGAGGCCAACTTCAGCAAGGGAGACTCCAAAATGTCCACATTCTTCCTCAACCGAGGATCCCCCAGCTCCGCTGTCGACAGGGCTCCCAATTGGGTCTGACCTATCTTCCCGTACTTCTGCTCTCACCCCTTCTCTTTCTTCCTGCAACAGCGATAGGGTTCCCCTAATCCTCACTGACCATCTCACCTGCATCCACAACCAGAAGATCATCAGACACCATTTCCGCCACCTCCAGCAAGATGCCACCACCAGACTCATATTTCCCTCCCCTCCCTTGCCCACTTTCTGCAGGGACCGTTCCCTCTAGGATACCCTGGTCCATAATTCCTTCACCCCCAACACCTCCCCACAGCCCTATGGGACCTTCCCCTGTAACCGGCGAAGGTGCAACACCTGCCCATTCACCTCCTCCTTCCCCAGTGTCCAAGGGCCCAAACATACCTTCCAGGTGAAGCAACACTTCACCTGCACTTCCAAGAATCTAGTCTACTGCATCTGTTGCTCACAATGTGGTCTCCTCCACATTGGGGAAACGAAGCATAGACTTTGCGACCACTTCGCAGAACATCTACCGTCTGCTCACAAAAAAGACCCTGAACTACCTGTTGCCTGCCACTTCAATGCACCACCTTGCTCCCTGGCCAACATCTCTGTCTCTGATTTATTACAGTGTTCCAGTGAAGCCCAACACCTCATTTTCCACTTGGGGACCCTACAGCCCTCCAGACTCATTATTGAGTTCAATAATTTTAGGGCCTTAACTCCCCCATGTCCCAGTGCCCCAACCCACACACCAGACCTTGTTACCACATAGTCTGCCATTACACATCCCCTGTTGTTAGTCACTAACAGCCTCTATTAACAACTATTCACCCTCCCAGCCTGATCATTAGCAACTCCTTTGTCTGTACAACTGTCTTTCTCTCTCTTTGGGCTCTACCCTATCGTTTACTCCCTACCCCACCTGCCTCCCTATTTTCTGCATAGAAACTGACATTTTCCCAGCCACCATCAGTTCTGAGGAAGGGTGACCGCACCCGAAACATTAACTCTGTTTTCTCCTTCACACATGCTGCCAGACCTGCTGAGTTTTTCCAGCAATTTTGTTTTTGTTGGACAAGCTGACTGCGTTTCCCTCTGCGTTAACAAAAAATACCAGCCAAGAGGTGGGCAACCTGCTACTGACAACTGAAAGTGCTCTGCACAAAATTGCAATGCAGGATAAAGAGGCCATTGCAAAATGTGTGAAAAGGAAACAGTCTCACAGAAAATGCAGCCATCCTGTATAGATGCACGAGATGTTTGTTGATGTCCCTGCACACAAAACAACATGGCAGCAACATGTAAGTGTCAGGTAAACCCAGGCTCTAAAGTCTGAAAGGACAGGCAACATTTGAGTTGGAAATGAGAGCACACTTGATGCTGTGGTGAGGCTGTTGCCATTTTGCAGACGTGAAGGATTAAATGAGGATGGTGTCTGCATAGAATCATGTGAATTGTGGTGAAGGCAAAGTTGGATGATGTCTCAGAAAAGCAAATGATGATCTGCAGCCTCTAGTAACTTCCTCCGACTTTCATGATAGGGCTTCAAGCCATCTAGCTCTTTGTTGAATGAACAAAAAATGACAACCTGCACATAAATGAAATGAGGTGGGGTGTTATTGAGATGTAAAAGCATCAAAATTGGGCAGTTGCTGCTCAATAGTGAGTTCCTGAACTCATTTTCCAAAATTAAAGGGGAAAATCAAAATGTTTTTCTTGATTTCAAAATTTAGACATTTTCCTTCTTGTTGTATTTTACTAACACTGTACCCATTGCTCACATCTCTGCAGGCCCAGGAAAATCCCGTACCATACTTCAATTAAGATCAAATGACTATCTTATAAAGATTCATTGTAACTGCCTTGCGTTTGCACATTGTCAAGTTCAGGATCTTGCATGCCATATTAACCAACCTGCGGAGATCAATGCATTCATAATCCTGCTTCTGTTTCTGCATCTTTTCACAATTAGAGTTATGGAGTTGTATAGCATGGAAACAAACCCTTTGGTCCAAACTTGTCATGCTGACCAGATATCCTAAATTAATCCAGTCCCATTTGCCAGCATTTGGCCAATATCCCTCTAAACCCTTCCTGTACGTTTACCTATCCAGATGCCTTTTAAATGTTGTAATTGTACCAGCCTCTACCACTTCCTCTGACAGCTAATTCCATGTAATTATATCCTTTATATTGTCTCTTTTCGGTACACTGACCAAAACATATCATTTCATATTTATCTATAGCACATTTCATCCACCAGCTTGTGCATATCCTCTATCATTTTACTCCTAATGGGTCACAACTTTTCCAAGTTTTGTTTCATCTGCAAATTTTGAAATGCTGCCCTGTACACAAACTTAAGTCACTAGATCATTGATATGTATCAAGAAAAGAAGTTGCCCCAGTGTTTTTTCCTAGACCATACCTTCCAACGGTCTTAAAAACAAATATACCACTTTGTTTCCAGATGGCCTGAAAACCTGACAAACATGTGACTCTTTAACAAGAATTCATTTCCACTCCCTCCCTTTGCCTCCACCATTTTCTTCCATGCTACAAATGAGGTCTGTCTTGAGCTGCTGCTTGCTTGTCTGACAGTCTTGAAGAACTGCGGATACTGTAAATCAGGAACAAAAACTGAAGTTGCTGGTAAACCTCAGTAGAATCTTGCAGCATCTATGAAGTAAAAGAATCAGAGTTAACATTTTGGGACCTGAAACATTAACTCTGATTTTTCTCTTCACAGATGCTGCCAGGCCTGCTGAGCTTTTCCAGCAACTTCTGTTTCTGTTAGCCTTAAATTACTCGCTAGTAGTTGTGCTAAATTTGTCACTCTGATCATAATCATGGGATAACTTTTTTTTTATTTGTGATGCTGATTTGGTCATGAGGTGTAAAGAGTACGTACTGGGCACTTAGAACATCGTTACTGCTCTTTTGGAATCTGACCCAATGTAGCACTAAAGGGAACTACCCAATTCCACTGGAGAGCTGACTCGGCTTTTCTCATTGAAGATGCAAACATTGTGTGGTTACAACATTTTTTGTGTTCCCTTCCAATTTTGTACATTTGCTGATGTGTTTTCTTTTTATTCTGGCCACTTTGGTCTTTGCAAAGAGAAGACAATCCAGCAGAAGATGTCTCCAGCACTTTTCCACTTTCTAGGCAGTATCACTTCCCTACTAAAACCAAAATGCTGTGTATGCTGCAAATCTGAAACAAGCACAGAGCATGTTGGAGAAACTCAGCAGGCCTGGCAACATCTGTGGAGAGAGAAAAGCAAAGTTAACATTTTGAGTATGGTGTGATTTATCTTCTAAAAAAAGAGTTATACTGGAGTTGAAACTTTAACTCTGTTTTTCTCTTCACAGATGCTGCCAGACCTGTTATGCTTCTCCTGTATTCACTGTATTTCTTTCACTTTCCAATTCGTGCAAAGCTCAGTTGAATATGATTTGACCATTGATATGTTAACCCCTGGAGCTGAGTCTGAATGGCTTTGATTGCTATATTTCCAGATAGGATTACTATCAATGATGGAAAAGAAAGCTTCAGTTTAAAGGTGACTGAGTAGCAAATACTCGTGGAGTTTTCAGTTTTGCTTCGGATGAGTCAATTCCAATAATGCGAGGATCTTCATTTTACTTTTCGTTCCTGGGCTTCATTCTGTGTTACCATAATTTCATCAATGGAAGTAAATCTGCACATTGGTAAAATTCAGGAATCATGGCGTGAGGTTACAAATTAACATTAATTCTGCCATTTTACAAAAGTGTACATTTATTTCTTCCCAGTTCTTGCTGGCGCTTGGCCTTTGTGCCCATTCAAACCCAACTAGGTCCTATTGGGACGCAATGCAAGTATTTTTGACTTCAGATCATTACCTTGCCCACACTATCTATGTAATTAACTCTTCACCCACAAATTTACAAAATATCCTCACTCTGTTAATCCTGCTCTCTTGAGCATCTCCAGTTTTAATCATTGTTGGCTTGATTTTGAGGCACATGAATCTGAAGTGCTGTCATTCACTGCCTAAAATCCTTCCCCTCATCACCTCTCCTTCTTCCTCTAACATGGTGTGTGAAATTGACCTTTTTTTCCCAGGTTTTTGACCACCAGGCCCGAAATGTCTCCATACCAAATTTGACCTTATGCCTTTAATTTTGTTAGAGGTGCCTGCTGTGGTTGAATTTGTCCAGCATTTTAAGATCTTGGTTGAAGCAAGTGCCCTTTGAAAATAAAGTGAAACGTCTGGGGACATTTCAAAGTGAGGAGGCGCTGTACAAATTCAAGTGCTTGAAACACATTTTGCTGAATTAAATGCACCATCAGTTGTTGAGAAAATCCAAGCTTGCCACACATTTCAAGCCTGTGACTAGGAAAGTGATAACTCCAGTGTGTTGCATGGTTGAAAGTTTCAACAGAGATTATGTCGTGGGTGTGTTTCTAAAGCTTGTTTCAGCGTTGCCCAGAGGTGATGTGGAAAACGAACCCACGCCCTGATGTCAAGTCTTTTTTTAACTTACACTCTATAAATCATGACATTTTTGTAACTGGAGGCAATCTATCACTTTTGGAAGATCTGCGTGGTTATACCTGAAATGTAGGAATTGTTGGATGAATAAAAAGGCCTATTTCCAGCTAACCCACTCTTTATCAACCAGATAGGTACAGGTGCAACGTGAATGGAGTAGTGGACTAATTGCAGTCCATCAATCTTCATTAATTATTCTGAAATATGACATGAGGAAAACGTCTGTGATGAAGGCCTTGGGAACCTAATGTTCAAAATGACCTTTCTCCGACGGACGTGCCGGTTCCTGGCACGCAGTTTGCCTGCACCTCAGTTTGAACTGGTACTCCCATGCCTTCGATTCAAGTTATCACTCACCCCCGTCCTGTCATTTCAAGCATCTTCTCCTAGTCAAGGCACCACTTTCCTACAACCTGGTCCATTCTGGTATTGTACATCTCCTGAAGCCATTCCCCAACACAGTTCAGGATGGAACTTTTCCTATCCATTCATGTTGGCATTTCCACAAGTTTGTACTCTGGCATTTCCACCCAAAGCACAGGTCATTTTAGAATTTTTATGCTTCACCGTTGGCATTTAATACATTCACAAGCACCAATAGGGAAACGTCAGTTTGTCGTATATGCTTTTTCGGTTCTGTATTTTGAATTTATCCCATTCTAAAACGAACACACACTGTCCTCAGGGCATTGATATCCTAAAGCATGAGTTGGCACCCAGGCAATTAATATAAATATCTCTCTCTCACCAGTTCAACTAGCCACTCTCTCATCCTGCATTCTAAGGAAAATAATCTGTTTGGGTCAGCTTTTCACATGGTGTTTCGTTTTATTTTATTTGAACAATCACTGTCATGGCCTTATTTCTCTTACCCTTCAGGCCAGGGGACACAATAACAGGGAAACACCAAAACATTCACCAATGAAAACTGATCCTGTTTTGCGGTCAGCGGTGCTGCAGTTAAATGAACAGGGAGCAGCAGAGGCAGGGTGCAAAGCAATGCTAGACTCAGAGATACATCTTACTACAGCCCCAGCTGCTGCCACGAGCCAGATCTTTGCCCCGAGTGGCAAACTTTGATTGTAGCCCAACTGCTTCGTCTTTGTCTTCGAAGGCCACCAAAATGCACCCCAGTGAATAAGAAACATTGCAAATAAACTGCGAAGCTTTTCACACTCACACGTGGTATAAAATGGGTTGAAAGATTTCTTTGAGACGAAAAAGTTCCAATGATCTCCTCTCCATTAGACCCAGATATAAAACTGACATCATTGCTATGTATTTGCATGAAAATGCAATGTCAGTTAAAATACACAAGATTCTTACAGTGTATGTGTACAGCTGTCTTAAAGAAATTGCAGAGGCCTTTATTTTAGTCTTTGCCATTCACACAGCTAATATTTACACACATTGTCCTGGTGTCACTGGAAGAAGCTCTTATCAACATTTGCATACCTAGAACACTGCTACTGTACAAGGCCTGAATAATACTCTTGTATCAAGGTCACAGCCACAAATTGAGCACCCTGGGCTTTAAACTTTCGGTTATTGAACCTACAGGGTTCATTTTCTGTACAGAAAAACGGTACCTCTGCCTTCAAAACAAGTCTGCACCTATTCTGACTTGAATAAAACAATTGTTGCTTCCTCAACAGCGTGTGTAAAAAAAATTAAAGCATTCTTTGATGAGTGTATCTATCCAAATTATGCAAATCTCGCAGAGATTCAATACCAGACTTTGCTGGAGTGAGGCAATCACCTCGCACTGTGCAAGCTGGCAATAGAAACTTTGAAATGCATGCGGCAAAAAGGCAGACGCAGGCTGGTTTTATTCAGACATAAACTCACCATGAAATGTTGTTAAGCTTGTTTTACACAGTGTGGCCTCCCTTGCAGTTTAACTGCTTTCTTCGAGACCGTGAGGGTGGACTATATTTCTTCAGCAAATTCACTCTCTCAATGCGTGTCTGCAAGGCTGTCGATACTTTTGTTGTCCAGCTCATTGTTAGCGATTCAAGATGGAATTTATAATAAGTTTAAAGGCATGTGCTTAAAAAACCTCTCAAAGAACCTGTTTTCTTTAGATTTCTTAAAGCTGTTCATTCTGTAGCCTCTGTAGATAGCAGAATACATTTATTAAACAGAAAATAATTAAGAGGTAGACTTGGTTACTTTTCTAAGAAATCCAGTCTGATTTCATTAATTACTGATGGTGCTTTTGGTGACTCTTTTCTTTACAATTGTAGGCCAACTTTTAATAAGAAATCTTGCATCCACTATTTTCAAATTTTGCATCTGATTGCAATTGCCGTCTATGGACCCAATTTTCTGTATCATTTGTATTTTTTTTTGTAAATATCAAATGATCTCAGCTATCTGTCTGTTTGCCACTTTGGGAAGTGCTTTAATGTTGAAGCCATTGCAGAAATGCTTGTTGCTGTTGTTATCCCATTCATAATGGTCACAGCCTTGTTGTCAAGATGCAATTGTACTGTCTCACCACTAGCTCTGTCCTACTTTAGTTTTCATTTTCCAATGCCCCCTGCATTGCAAATACCCCTGAGTTCAACTTAATTTCATTATATTTCTCTGTCTTGCAAATAGCAAGAAGTCTTGTTAATTAACTCTACATAATATGATATAAGGTAAATATGTAACTGATAAGAACAATGTGACGATGGGGCCAGAATAATATCTGCATCCTCTGTCCAACTACTTCTAGAAGTTAACACTGCTTCCCATCAAGACTGCATTGGCTCTTAACTTCCAGCGCATAATCCCATCTAATACATAAAATCATATGTATAAAATGTAATTTAGCAATGTGATACCATCGGGGAGTGGCTAGTAAACTATTAAGAGATTTTACAAAGTGCTCAATGTTTTGATGGAAATGAGAAGGGGCAGGGGCTTGGTGTTCTCTGGCCGTCAGCATGAAAGTCAGGCAAGGCCCCCCTGAAGTCACTGGACCCGAAATGTTAACACTGATTTTTTTCTTCACAGGTGCTGCCAGATCTGCTGAGCTTTTCCAGCAACTTCTATTTTTGTTCACTGCATCCACAGTTCTTCCAGTTTCCACCTGATTTTCACTGGATAGCCTCAACGAGTTAATGACCACTGGGCTGTTCATTGACTTCAGTTGTGAGAGAAGGGCTTGGGAGCTGAGGCGGAAAGAGTAGGGGAGGTTGTGGAACTGGAAACAGAAGGCAATAGAAAGCATTGGCTGGACTCCAATGAACACAAGGTACCCAAAGTGAAGAGAACCCCTTCCCAACCCAGGCACTGAGCTGTCAACTTTTACTGGGTAACTTCAAAACGTAACACAGACCTCTTGTGACGCGGGAAATATCCAAGCATTGATAGCAGCAGGCCCCTAGGTGGCAATTAGTTGGCAAAGAAAATTGTAGATGCCATCCTCACCATGGGTGAAATAATTGGCAGGCATGACAGCGCCTCCTAAACTGCCAACTGTCTTCCCAGGGACCCATTAAATGTGGTTGATATACTGTACACTTGCTTTTCTGCAGCAGTCCCAATACTTCTGCCCGTGAGGCCTAAACACATATGATGCATAGCCTTGCAGAATTTTCAGGAGTTTGGTGTCAAACAGAACTTGCGAGAAAAGCGTTGCAAGGTCTGTACAAGAAGGACGGGTTGCATCTAAACTAGAGGGGCACAAATATTCTGGCTGGAAGCTTTGCTGGTGTTACTCGGGAGGATTTAAACTAACTTGGCAGGGGGTTGGGAACCAAAGTGAAGGTGAATAGACTGAAAGAGACCTAGAGAATAGGGCCAGTAAGACTCAGAGGAAGAGCAGGCAGGGTGTGGTTGCTGATCAAAGTGGGTCTGATGGACTGAAGTGCATCTGTTTCAATGCAAGAAGTGTCGCAGGTAAGGCAGGTGAAATTGGAGCTTGGGAACTATGAAGTTGTTGCTATGACAGAGACTTGGCTAAGGGATGGACAGGATTGGCAGCTTAACATTCCAGGATATAAATGTTTCAGGTGTGATAGAGGGGGATAGAAAGGGGGTGGGGCCATTGAAGTACTTGTGAAGGAGAATATCACAGCTGTACAGTGGGAGGACACCTCAGATGGCTCACACAGCGAGGCAATATGAGTAGAGCTCAGGAACAGGAAAGGTGCAATCACAATGTTTGGTGTTTACTATAGGCCTCCCAACAGCCAGTGGGAGATAGAAGAACAAATATGCAGGTGGATTTTGGCAAGATATAAAAGTAACAGGGTTGCTGTGGTGGGTGATTTTAACTTCCTATATATTGACTGGGACTCACTTAGAGCTTGGGGCATGGATGGGGCAGAGTTTTTTAAGAAGCATCCAAGATGGTTTCTTGAAACAGTATGTAAATAGCCCAACTCGGAAAGGGGGCAAAAACAAAATTGCTGGAAAAGCTCAGCAGGTCTGGCAGCATCTGTGAAGAAAAAAGCAGAGTTAACGTTTTGGGTTCAGGTCCCATTCTGATTAAGGGCCACTGGACCCGAAACATTAACTCTGTTTTTTCATTCACAGATGCTGCCAGACCTGCTGAGCTTTTCCAGAACTTTGTTTTTGTTCCTGATTTACAGCTTTTGCAGTTCTTTCAGTTTTTCAGGAAGGGGCCATACTGGACCTAGGATTGGGAATGAGCCTAGCCAGGTGGTTGATGTCTCATGAGATGAACAGCTTGGGAATAGTGATCACAATTCAATAAGCTTTAAGATACTGATGGATAAAGATAAGTATAGTTGTCAGGTGAAAGTGCTAAATTGTGGGAATACTAATTCCAACATCAGGCAGAAACTGAAGAATGTAGATCGGAGGCATATGTTTGAGGGCAAATCAACATCTGGTACGTGGGAGGCTTTCAACCGTATGTTGTTGGGAACACAGGACTGACGCTTTCCTGTAAGCATGAAAAGATCATAGAATCCCTACAGTATGGAAACAGGCCCTTAAGCCCAACACGTCCACACTGACCCCCAGAACATCCCACGCAGACACTATGAGCAATTTAGCATGGCCAATCCACCTAGCCTGCACATCTTTGGATTGTAGGAGGAAACCAGAGCACCTGGAGGAAATCCACGCTGACACAGGGAAAATGTGCAAACTCCACACAGACAGTCACCCAAGGGTGGAATCAAACCCAGGTCCCTGGTGCTGTGAGGCAGCAGTGCTAACCACTGAACCACCATGCTTCATGAAGGATAAGTGTGGCAAGTTTAGGAAACCTTGGATAAGGAGAGATATTGTGAGGCCAGGAAAAAAGAAAAAGGAAGCATTTATCAACGTTAGGAGGCTGGGAACACTCAAAGCTAGGGTGGAATACAAGGAAAGTCTAAAGAAGCTTAAGCAAGGAGTCAGGAGGGCTTTAAATGGGTTATGAAAAGCCATTGGCCAACAGGATTAAGGAAAATCCCAAGGCTTTTAATACATGTATAAAGAGCGAGAAAGGTAGCCAGGGAGAGGTTGGTCCACTCAGGGATAGGAAGGGAATTTATATGTGGAGCCAGAGGAAATGGGTGAGGTATTAAATAAGTACTTTGCATTTGTGTTCACCATAGACAAGGACTTGGTAGATGATGAGTCTGGGGAAGGGTGTGTAGATAGTTTGGGTCATGTTGAGATCAAAAGGGAGGAGGTACTGGGATTCTTGAAAAACATTAAGGTAGACAAGTTCCCAGCGCCTGATGGAATATGCCCCAGAATACTGCGAGAGGCAAGGGTGGAAATTGCTGAGTCCTTGAGAGAAACTCTACATGGACTTCAGTAAGGCCTTTGACAAGGTGCCTCATGGCAGGCTGACACAGAAGATACAATTGCATAGGGTCAAAGGTGAGCTTGCAAGATGGATAAAAAACTGTCACGATCATAGAAGACAGAGGGTAGCAGTGGAAGGGTGCATTTCTGAATGGAGGGCTGTGACTAGCGGCCTTCCTCAGGGATCAGTGTTGGGATCTTTGCAGTTTGTAATATATATAAATGATTTGGAGGAGAATGTAACTGGCCTGGTTAGTAAGTTTGCGGATGACCCAAAGGTTTGCGGAATTGCAGACAGCAATGAAAACTGTCAGCGGATACAGCAGGACATACATCAGTTGGTGACTTTGGCAGAGCAATGGCAGATGGAGTTTAATCTGGGAAAATGTGAGGTAATGCATTGCAGAAAGTCTAATCCAGATGGAAAATAAATAGTAAATGGCAGAACTCTTAATAGTACTTATAAGCAGAGGGATCTGGGTATACAGGTACATAGGTCACTAAAATGGCAACACAGGTGGAGAAGGTAGTCAACAAGGAATCTGGTTTTCTTGCCTTCATTGGCCAGGGCATTGAGTTTAAAAGTAAGCAGGTAATCTTGCATCTTTATAGAACCTTAGTTTGGCTGCATTTGAAATATTGTGCTCGATTCTGGTCGCCACACTACCAGAAAGATGTGATGGCTTTGGAGAAGGTAAAGAAAAGATTTACCAGGATGTTGCCTGGTATGGGGGTGGCATTAGCTATGAGGAGAGGTTGGAAAAATTAGGGTAGTTCTTACTGGAATGACAGAGGTCGAGGGAGAACCTGGTAGAGGTCCACATGATTACGAAGGGCATGGATGGAGTCAACAGTCAGAAGCTTTTTCCCAGAGTGGAAGAGTCAGTTACCAGAGGCCAGGGGTTTAAGGTGTGAGGGGCAAGGTTAAAAGGTGATGTTCAAGACAGGATTTTTACACAGAGGGTGGTGGATGCCTGGAACTCTCTGTGGAGGGAGGTAGTGGGAGCAGACACCATAGTGACGTTTAAAGGGTGTATTGACAAATACACGATCAGGATGGGAATAGAGGGTTACGGTCCCCGGAAGGATAGGGGGTTTTAGTTGCGATGGGCAGCATGTCTGTGTAGGCTTGGAGGTCCACAAGGTCTGTTCCTGTGCTGTAATTTTCTACATTCTTGTTCGTTGTCTGATAGCATCTGTGGAGAGAAATCAGGTTTAGCGTTTCGGGTCAAGTGACCCTTCCTCCGAACTCATGTTAGCTAGGAAAGTGTAGGTTTATATGCAGAAGGTAGGGTGGGGGGAGGGTGTAAGGAGCAAACCATACCTGGGATAGAGCCCAAAGGGAGAAAAGAGCAGTTGGACAGACAAAGGTAAGAATAATGATCTGGTTAGAAAGGTGAATGGTGTTAATGGGGACCGTTAGTGGCTAACAATGGGTGGTCCGTAATAGCAGACTATGTGATAACTAGACCTGGTTGTGAGGTTTGAAGTAGAGACATGGGAGAGCTGAGGCCCTAAAATTATTGAATTCGATATTGAGTCAAGAAGGTTGCAAAGTTCCTAAGCAGAAAATGAGGCATTGTTCTTCCAGCTTGTGCTGAACTTCACTGGAACACTGCAGCAAGTCCGAGACTAAGATGTTGGCCAAGGAATAGGATGGCGTGTTAAAGTGGCAGGCAACAGATAGCCCAGGGTCTTTTTTGTGAGCGGAATGCAAGTGTTCTGTGAAACATTCAGCCAGCTTACACTTTGTTTCCTCAGTGTAGAGGAGACCACATTGTGAACAATGAATGCGGTAGACTAGATTCAGTGAAGCCCCCTTCTCTCCGATGGATTTCCAGGATCCTTGGGCCCAATTTTGTAATAATACAGGATAGTTTTCCTTGTTGTCACTGTTCACATTTATCCTTAAATTAATACCACTAAATTATGTTTGCCTGGCCACAATGTAATTTGTGGAATGTATTACTGCGCACAAATTGGCCACTAAGTTACAACAGCAACTACACTTAATGGGTAGTTTGTGACATTCTTAGTTAATGAAAGGTGCTCTACTAATGCAAGTCTTTGTTTGATTTCCACAACAGAGCACCAGAGCATTAAATAATGAGTTCTACCAGCACTATCCTCTACTGTCTTTGTCCACTTGCTGATGTAGTCTTTCTGTGTTTTCTGCTTGGTATTGATAACTCTGCCGTTGCCCGTTCTTACTTGACTGTGCCCAATACCTTCCTCTTTGCTTTGAAATGATTAAATCCTTTTCCAGCCACAATCAGGAGCAACCTTTAAACTGCAGAAGGATTTTCTATGTCTTGGGTATCATAAAGAAACACCAAAATGCAAAAACAGCTTAAATCTTCTTCTCAGTCATTGTCAAGGGTTGTTGCTCACTGGAGGGCTTTCTGTGTGAAATGTTTAGGAAGCTACCGGTACTTTAAACATAAACACTGCTTTTTACAGACCTACCATACAAACCTGATTGTCTGTAGCTCAGCCATATACTTAGCGTTGGATCCTCACATTTTGGATACTAAGTCCTTGTAAGCACCAACAAACAGAGTTCATTCAGGCTCTAATTTCCTAAACCTATGTGCAGAATATAGTTGTTAAGCTTTTGACTTTCACATTTGCTGGTGGTGCTTTAAGACCGGCCAATAGCTGCTTAGAAGACTCTGGCATTAAGTAAGCTGACCCCATTGTGGCCTATGTCTATTTATTTTCATGGCATGGAAGCATTGAAAATGTACTAAAAGTTTTCATTGGCGTAACATCCTCAAGTTCACATAAATCCCAAAGTGCTTTACTATTTGTGGGTTACTTCTGAAGGACAGTCATGGCATTTTGGAGATAGGACATGGGAGAGTTTAGACCTTAAAATTATTGAACTTGACATTGAGTCCAGAGGGCTGCAGGGTCTCCAAGCGGAAAACGCAGTGCTGTTCTTCCAGCCTGCACTGAGCTTCACTGGAATGAAGGAGAATGTGTATTTGTGGTGGCATCTTGCTGAAGTACAGTTGTGATATTTTGGAAGTAAACATCAATGCTCAGCATAATTCTCCAACGAACAGATTAACAAACAGCCAGCTAATCTATTTTGCTTGGGTTGATTGAGGGAGGATTGATAGCCAGAACACTGAGCGAACTGCCAATTCCATTCCAATGAGTGCCGTGAATGTTTTACTATTCACCTGAGCATCTCAACTGAGAGGTAACAGTTCCATCAAATGGACTGGCCCCTAAATGTCAGGAGCAAGTTACTGCAGATGCTGGAATCTGAACTGAAATGCTTGAGATCACAGCTGGTTGGTCAAGTCTAGATGACTCTTCATTTGAGCTGACATGAAGAGTGGAGGCATCAGCCTTGGCTCACTACTAGCGGTCTTGTCTGACTCTGAGCTTGTGGGTTCAGGTCTTACCTCAGAAGCTTGAACACCTGCAAGGCCATGGCCAAAGGGAGCAATGCTTACAGAGACACCACCTTTTGGTGAGCTGTTAAATCAAAGCATTCTCTGTCCTTTGAAACGGATGTAAAATATCCCCAGGACCATTTGAAGAGGTGAGTAATCGTAAAGACATTATCAACACTTGTTCCTCAAGTTTATTGGAGCTTGTTGTGCAAATGTTGGCCATATTTTCTCCATTGAAACAATAGTTACATTTCACAAAGTGTTTGTTTGGCTATAAAGGGCATTGAAATATCCTGAGATCATGAAAGACAATTTATGAACGAAGATCTTTCTTAGTCCTACACTGAAATGGCAAGTGAGATCATGATTATGAATGTGTAGCAGGGCTTAAATCCAAAGCTACTGATTAAGGAACAAGAATGCCACCAAATGAACTGAGCTGGCGTTGCAGCTACAATATATGCATGGCATATATATTCAATAACAAGGGTTTGATCATAACACTGAAACTAGTTCTGAGGAAGAATGATGCCGGACTCAAAATGTTAACAAGTTGGTGCCTGACCTGCTGAGTTTTTCCAGCACTTTGTCATAGAATTCCTACAGTGTGGGAGTGGGTCATTTGACTCAAGTCCACACCAACCGTCTGAAGAGCATCCCACCCAGATCCAGTCTCGATCCTGCAATTCTGCATTTCCCACAGCCAAATCACTTAACCTGCACACCCTTGGTCTGTGGGGGGAAGCCTACACAGATACAGGAGAATGTGCAAGCTCTCACACAGACAGGTGCCTGAAGGTGGAATTGAACCCAGACCCCTGGACAGTGAGCCACCATGCCACATTCTCTGTACTAAATTCAGATCTCAAGCATCTGTACTATTTTGCTCTTACTTAAGTGTTTGATCATTCTACCAAGAGATACTGAAGGTTTATAGTCTTTTTCAAGCCTGTGTGACACTCACAAGCTGCAAATGCACTTGCCTCGCCAACTGCTTCTTATCAATTCCTGAACAACTGTGCCTCTCTTTGCCATTTGTGAACTTCCTACACACCGAGATCCTTCTCCCATGCCCCACATGGCTGTGCGTCCTGTCATCTTTTGTGAGTATGCTCCAACCACAAGCATTCATGTTTTCCCTCAGTGTTGCTGCAGGTGACTGAACCCCACAATAAAAATTACATGATCCAGGATTAACTGTAAACTCTTTAAGCTGCTTATTGTAACTTTACCAAGATAGAACATCTCTTTGAGTGCTTTGAAGAACTTGTAGCCAATTCTCAAACATGAGTGCCACCTACTTACCTTTCTTGCTTGTTCTCCCATATTCAGTCTTTCATCTCTGTTTCCCTTCCATCATCCAATGGAAGTGCCTCAGAGAGGCATTCAGGTAAAGCAAGTCTAGTGACTTCTTGCAGAGCAGGAAAGTAAATAACCTCCCCGAATATGGAGCCAAAGTGTTTGTGTGTTGCTATCACATCATCTGGGATGTGACGGTACAGCTAGCAAAATAAAACACAAAAACTCAGGATTATGACTTGAATTTGGAATTCTTACTTCACCTCCCTTTGCAAGGATACTCAAATAGGGAAGGATTTCCTATACTACAAGTGCCTACACCAGAAAGGAATTCACAAAACGCTGGAAGCCAATACGATCAGTGTGCGACAATCTCCAAAAGGGTGTATTGTGGGGTCTATTGGGAGACACAAATGTGGGAAGAACTTTTTTGAAAGTCATGAACTCCTAGTGGACATGACTCCGAAATCACAGCTCCGTATTTTTTAGGGACCATGCGGTCTTCTTAAATATATTGTACATTTGGTTGCATTTATCAATGTGAACACTTTTTTGACCCCTTCAACAAGCACATTAAGGCTTATCCCCTTTATCTCCCCTTTCACCTGATTCACTTGGTTTAGATTCATCTAGAAGTGACAAGTTTGTCAGTTTTTGAGCTAATTGCAAGATGAAAAGAGTAAGAAATCCCAGTGTGAAGAAAACACTCCATTTCAAGTTTGAACCGATGGTAAATGATCATGCAAAAGATAAGGTAGGCTGCTCCAAGTTAGATCAGCATCAGAGGATTTTGAAGTGGTGGAACTTTCAGCTATTTGTGAACAAATGTGCCACAATGCTTCCCCCGAGGTGCAGCAAAGTTTTTGAAAATTCATTCTTGTGCCAAACACAAGAGATGATTGAAACTGTTTTTGAATTCAAGGTTGAGTAAGTAAGTTGAGTAAGTTTGCAAACAATAATCCCCTAAATAAGAAATCGTGCGCTTTCAAAAATTGTCTTTCACAAAGTTATTGTGTTTGAATTTTGTTGCGGCATACATAATAAATCCAGCTGCAGAACAAATAATGACAATGTTTTTAAAATATGTATTATCGATAGAAACAGCAGATTGCTCCTTTATCTATTTGAATAGCCCTATTATTAAAGCATAGAAGTTTACAGCAAAATAGATCCCTCTTGTTTGAGTATTTATGACTTATATATTTACTTCAGTATATGTTAGTCTAGTGTATAGGTACTGCTTTAATTCAATTATGCATGCACAAACTGAAAGATTGTAGAAATTAAACTGTTAACTCTTTACACATATAAACAGAGTTATTTGGAACTACACTGCTTATGATTCTAGATCTCAGTGATCTGACTCCAAAACGGTAGTGCCCATTTTGTAGGTGAAGAAAGTGTATGAAAGAGGTTAGTATCAGTCATGAATTCATTGAGTTTTACAGAACAAGGCTGTAGTTGCAATAAATGTATCAAGATTGACCAACATCTCTGGATTACTGGGAAGCCTTCCCATTACTGAAATGTTAGTTTTAAGAATGGTTCCAAACTGTGCACAAACATTATAAGGTTAGAAAATTGGAAGGACTTAATTGGTGACCTGGCGGAAGTTTACAAGATTGTGAATGGCATGGATATAGTGGAATGGATGAGGCTTTTTCACAGAGTGGGGGAGTCAATTACCAGGGGACACAGGTTCAAGGTGCTGGGGGTGGGAGGAGGTGTAAAAGAGATGTATGGGGCAAGTTTTCATACACAGGTTGGTGAGTGCTTGAAATGCACTGTCAGAGGCAGTGGTGGAAGCAGACACAATAGCAGCGTTCAGGAATCATCTGGATGAATATATGTATAGGAAGGGAATAGAGGGACATGGATCCTGTAAGTGAAGACGGTTTTAGCAAGGAACGGCAAAATGTGTCAGCGCAGACTTAGAGGGCCAAAGGGCCTGCTCCTGTGATGTACTGTTTGTACTTTGTTCTTTGATCTAAAATGTGCCAAATCTGTCTGTGGCTATTAATATCCTTATCTCACTGTTTCTTAGGAGAGTTCACTGAGCTCCTGATTTTTATGGCTGAGCTGAGTTAATTAACTCAGTCCTAGAATGTCAAAGATGGCTTTGCTTAGGGTAATGTCTTAGGCCCAACAATCTTTAGATGCTGCAGCAAGAGTTGTCCCTCCGATTCCTGTGGACTCCAATTTGGCTTGGGCTCCTGGATGCCACACTGGTTGAGAGGAGCTATAGGCAGGAGCTAAAACTGAAAGTTTTGCCTTTTGCACTGTTGAGCTGTAGCAGTGAAGCTACATCTAATGCTGGATGCTGGATGAGCAGTTTGTCAACACTGTCAATTGTTTCACGAGGTAGTGCTATCAGTGTAGTTGTGAAAAGTGTTCCTATATTTACAGTTGCTGGTTCCAGCAGGGATAGCATTTACATTATTAAGACAATGGACCAAGAATGGATTTTTTGGGGAATTTCTAGGGGCATAGTGTAGGATAGAAAATTGATTCCTGCAGATATTCTTACACTGCTTGGGGAAGTGGGAGTGGAATCATGATTTTCTTAAAATACATTCATTGTGATATGTGCATAATCCATGTGCATAATCAGCTAGGCTAGACTCATGTCTAATTTCCCAGAGAGCAGCTAAAGGTCAACTCCATCTTTCTAGGTCAGGATTCATATGAAGACCAGATTTCTTTACCTCAAGGACAATAGTGAGCCAGGTAGTTTTTACAATAAAAAACAGTGACATGTTCACCATGAGGATAGCTTTCACTCCAGATTTTTACTAAATTCAAATCTCATAAACTGCCAGGGTATAATTCAGCCCACGTCCCAAGATCAACATCTTAGCATCGGAATTACTAACCCAGTGACCCATTTTACCATGACACTACCATCTCACTTTATGCAAAGCCAGAATATGGCATGGGCAGCAATATAAAAGCCTTGAGGGTGAATCATGTGTTCAACCTTACAGAAAATTGTGTTGAAGTCTACTGACGGTGGAATTCTATTTGTGTGTAACCAGTTTCTCATAATCTTTAGAACAATAACAGAAGTCACTGGAAAAGCTCAGCAGATCAGGCAGCATTTGTGAAGAAAGAAAATCAGAGTTAACGTTTCGAATTAACGTTTTCTTAGGGCATACTGAAATGTTATGACAGCATTAGTTCTCCCAAAATGGTAAATTTCCTTGCCGTTGATTAGTTAATTCCCTTTTCTGTGCATTGAAAGGGTATGGGCTTCCACAGCTGTGGGCAGTGCTCTGGTGCTGTGTCAAGTGGTTATTCTTCACTTACGAGTTCAAGCAAGCAACATTGTCACACCCTTCCACGATAGAAACTGTCACAGTAGAATATAAGATAACTGGAGCTGGATGAACACAGCAGGCCAAGCAGCATCTCAGGAGCACAAAAGCTGACGTTTCAGGCCTAGACGCTTCATCAGAGAGGGGGATGGGGAGAGGGAACTGGAATAAATAGGGAGAGAGGGGGAGGTGGACCGAAGATGGAGAGAAAAGAAGATAGGTGGAGAGGAGAGTATAGGTGGGGAGGTAGGGAGGGGATAGGTCAGTCCAGGGAAGACAGACAGGTCAAGGAGGTGGGATGAGGTGGTAGGTAGGAAATGGAGGTGCGGCTGGAGGTGGGAGGAAGGGATGGGTGAGAGGAAGAACAGGTTCGGGAAGCGGAGACAGGCTGGGCTGGTTTTGGGATGCAGTGAGGGAAGGGGTGATTTTGAAGCTTGTGAAGTCCACATTGATACCATTGGGCTGCAGGGTTCCCAAGCGGAATATGAGTTGCTCTTCTTGCAACCTTCGGGTGGCATCATTGTGGCACTGCAGGAGGCCCATGATGGACATGTCATCTGAGGAATGGGAGGGGGAGTTAAAATGGTTCACGACTGGGAGGTGCAGTTGTTTATTGCGAACCGAGCGGAGGTGTTCTGCAAAGCAGTCCCCAAGCCTCCGCTTGGTTTCCCCAATGTAGAGGAAGCCACACCGGGTGCAATGGATACAATATACCACACTGGCAGATGTGCAGGTGAACATCTGCTTGATATGGAAGGTCATCTTGGGGCCTGGAATGGGGGTGAGGGAGGAGGTGTGGGGGCAAGTGTAGCACTTCCTGCGGTTGTAGGGGAAGATGCCGGGTGCGGTGGGGTTGGAGGGGAGTGTGGAGTGGACAAGGGAGTCGTGGAGAGAGTGGTCTCTCCGGAAGGCAGACAAGGGTTGGGATGGAAAAATAGCATGGGTGGTGGGGTCGGATTGTAGATGGCAGAAGTGTTGGAGGATGATGCGTTGTATCCGGGGGTTGATGGGGTGGTATGTGAGAATGAGGGGGATCCTCTGGGGGCGGTTGTGGCGGGGGCGGGGTGTGAGGGAAGTGTTGTGGGAAATGTGGGAGACGCGGTCAAGGGCATTCTCGACCACTGCGGGGGGAATGTTGTGGTCCTTGATGAACGTGGGCATCTGGGATGTGTGGGAGTGGAATGCCTCATCGTGGGAGCAGATGTGGCGGAGGCGGAGGAATTGGGAATAGGGGATGGAATTTTTGCAGGAAGTTGGGTGGGATGAGGTGTATTCTAGGTAGCTGTGGGCGTCGGTGGGCTTGAAATGGACATCAGTTACAAGCTGGTTACCTGAGATGGAGACTGAGAGGTCCAGGAAGGTGAGGGATTTGTTGGAGATGGTTCAGGTGAACTTGAGGTTGGGGTGGAAGGTGTTGGTCAAGTGGATGAACTGTTCGAGCTCCTCTGGGGAGCAAGAGGTGGCGCCGATATAGTCATCAATGTAACGGAGGAAGAGGTGGGGTTTGGGGCCTGTGTAGGTGCGGAAGAGGGACTGTTCCACGTAACCTACAAAGAGGCAGGCATAGCTTGGGCCCATGCGGTTACCCATGGGCTAACCCTGCAGCCCATTGGTATCAAAGTGGAAAACCTGCAGCCCAATGGTATCAATGTGAACTTCACAAGCTTCAAAATCTCCCCTTCCCCCACTGCATCCCAAACCAGCCCAGTTCTTCCCCTCCCCCCACTGCATCACAAATCCAGCCTAGCCTGTCTCCGCTTCCCAAACCTGTTCTTCCTCTCACCCATCCCTTCCTCCCACCTCCAGCCGCACCTCCATTTCCTACCTACCACCTCATCCCACCTCCTTGACCTGTCCGTCTTCCCTGGACTGACCTATTCTCTCCCTACCTCCTCACCTATCCTCTCCTCTCTACATATCTTCTTTTCTCTCCATCATCGGTCCGCCTCCCCATCTCTCCCTATTTATTCCATTTCCCTCTCCCCATCCCCCTCTCTGATGAAGGGTCTAGGCCCGAAACGTCAGCTTTTGTGCTCCTAAGATGCTGCTTGGCCTGCTGTGTTCGTCCAGCTCCACACTTTGTTATCTTGGATGCTCCAGCATCTGCAGTTCCCATTATCACAGCAGAATATAACCCTGTTGGAGTGGAACATCCAACTTACACATCATACAGCCACTAGCTCCAAGATACTGATATCAAATTGCCCATCCCGGTCAAGATAATTCCACTTACTTTCGTACATTGACAATAACAGAAGCCACAGTGTAGTTGTCTTTGAGAAAACTGGTTGTCAAATATATAATACAGGCTAACAATGTCTTCATACAAGTGAATCAACAGAGTGATTCAAGATTGGTAAGTATACAAATTTTGCAACATGTAAATTTTTAAAAATTTGCTAAACATTCATCAAAATGGAATACATAGTGTAAAAGAGCCTCTTCTGAAGGATTCTTTCTTTGTCGTCAGGCCTGGTTTATTGTGTCACTACTCATTCATATTGATAATATCTTCAGACCGGGTCCTAAATCAGCACTGAGTCACCAGCAAAACCTGTTTAAGCCAGGCCCTAGTAGATTGTAGCCGGGAGCAGATGGTATTCCATCAATCAATAATCACTGGGCATTCATGACCCCAGTCAGCAGGAGCTAAAAGTGCTCATGGTGACCATGGCTTTATGATTAATCAATTATCCATTTATTGCTTTTTGGTGAGCCTTTGTTGGATAATCTCATTTCTGTTGTATTGTGCATTTACGCTATCCCTGACAGCTGACACTTAAACTGCCCAGCCAAGCTACATCTCAGCACCTTACACATTGTCACCACCTACTGAAGGAGCTTTCTTCCCCATTTAAATTTTTTTCACTGCTTAATATTCAGGAAAATTAATTTTTCAAAGCATTTAGAGCTAAATTGAAATTAGGTAGGAGAAGGCCCTTCTCTCATTACCTGTTCTTGACCACAAAGATGCAATGTAATCCTATGTGCCCAGTGCACATACACCATGAATAATATCTTTCCAATGGAGGCAGCATTTTAATTTCAGTAGAGAATCAGGATTTACTTCAAGCTGAACATTGGTAAACAGTTTGAAACATAGAGACCCTCTGCAATGGAGTCAATTAGTACATTCTGCTGAATCTTTTGGCTTATGCTTGGGTTAAAGGTGTGGCTTCCACTTGGTGAAGTCATCTTCCATGCTTGAAGGGTTAACTGAATTCCTGTTCTTTCTAAGGTATGACCAGAATTGGTATGTAACTCTTCAATGACTGCAACAACATTTCAGTAGTAGAAAGAAAAGCTCCTGTTGATATTGCAACAGCTAATGCAGTCATATGCCACCTTTCTAATTGCTGCTCAAAGATATTGCCTGAATACAATAGGTGGATTCAAGCCAATATAAGATTAGCTGATTGAGGAATTCTATACTGGCACAGTTGTCACTAAAATCGCACACTTTACTTTTCAATCCAAATCCAGTTTTGTATCTTGCTGGAGTAATGCGCTTTTGAACATTCTGGAAGGCAAAGAGGCTGCTAGGATCTTAAGACCCCAGATACAACATGCATATTTGGCAGGCAAGCAAAGTCAAACAGGGATCCATGCAATTCACCACTCTCGTGCCAAGATTCTGAAAGTGCTCAGAAGGCAAAAGATTGACTAGACATTGGGAAAACTCAACAATGAAACCAAAGTCGGTACCTGCTGGAGTAAGTAACCAGCTGAATTCAAATGACCTCCATGTTGGACAGTAGGCAGTAACATCTCAAGGCATCATCCATGAGCACCAGCCAAATGTATTACCTCTCCATGGATGTTGGCATCTGAAACCAACCAACCCATCACAACCAACCTGCTACTCCTACCATGCACTGGCAGTGCGGTTGGGAAGCCGAGACTGGCATTGCTGGGCGCAACAGCAACTGGCGTTGAAAGACTGTTGTCAGGATACTTTGCACATCGGGACAGGTACCCAGCTCACTGACTGGACCAGACTGCACCTTAGCAATTCTCACTTGCTCTCTTAGAGCTTGGTCATTTAGCTCCCACCTGCATGTACACAGAACCCCTGCCTTGCCGCGTCGTGCCAGTTGGCGCGGTTGTACAACTGGGCAGCGTGCCTTGCTGGGCAGTGATCCTCAGTGCAGGGAGCTAACGTTCTGCAGCATGGCAGGGTGCTAAGTCAATCTCCCATCTCCTCCTCATGCCTGCAGCTAACCTGGCAAACAGCTGCATGTGAAACAAACAGTCAAGTCATGTATTCAACTCTTCAGGGAGTAATCCTCACTGAAGTCAATGGAGCTATCCATCAGTTAGGAGGTCCTGGTGTAGTTAAAAAAAAGGGCATCCTCTCAACCTAGCCCTATGGGTTAGCCCTTAGCCAGGTATTTTGGCTTATCTCTGCAGTCCAGACACTGGACCACAGTCACTCCATTGGCTTTGTAGTGGCATATCTGAGAGGCGAGGGGGTTAACACCTTTGGGGAGATTTTTAGGCACTAGTCAAGGGTCTGGGCATGTCTTTTCATTTCAGGTGGGGAGTAGGGCACATTGGTTCTATCTATTGGTTTCATCAGCAGAGGATAATGGGAAGAGGGAAGGAGAGGACGTGGGACTCAAGTGTGGCTGCAATGAGCCACAACAGCTCATTCATCTGCACTTGGGGCTGTGGGCTCTGGGGAAGGCTCAGTACAATTGTGAAGGATCTGCAAATGTTGGGGGTGGTATTTACTGCAAAGCTTTGCTGAGGGTTTAATCTGTTGGTGGTGGTGCCATCGACACTGTGGCCTTGGGTGGCAAGGTGGTGCAAAGGGCTGAGGGCTAGTATGTGAAAGCACCATGAATGGTCTCCTCAGATAGGAGGGCTGGCTGGGGAAGGGAAGGCTGGGGACTTGGGGAACTGTGAAGTCTCTGGGTTAATGGGATGAGCTACAAGGATGGGGTTGTGGATAGCTGGGGGTTCACCCTCACGGCTAGCCTGAGGTTAGGAGGAGGAGCGGCCTGGAAACCACAATTCCAGGGGGCTAACGGTTCCCTCTGAGGTTACTGTATTTGGGCAGGAGGCAGCCTTCAGATGTTTCCTCTGACACCTTAATGCTCTCACCCTCAGAGATCCAAGAGAATAGTTCCTCTTCAACTGGCCACTTCTCCGCAAATGTCCTGGGGATGATTGAGGAACCTACAAGACGAAAGAGAGAGAAGGTATTGAAGCCAGTGGCTAACAATAGTGTGCAATGGTGGTGAGTGATAGCAGGGATATTGGGAGAGTGGCCGTGGTACGCAGGCTAGTACTTACATATTTGGTGGGGCAATGGATACCTCTGCATCCTTGCGGGAGCAGTTTCATTCTCTCCTGTGTGGCTCAGGTTTCACTCCTCGAAAGAGGGTGAGGACACAGTTGTCAGGCCACCCTCCACATCCACTGCTTCTCTCTGTCCTTTTAGGGGCTGTCTTTCCCTGTGACGAGAGCAGAGGGGTGGATGAGTGAGATGACAGTGGGTGGCACTATCCTGGTGCCACATCGGGGAAATGTGGTGAGTGTTCCAAAGGACAGAGGAGGCAGTGTAGATGCCGGCCATACAGGGATAGTGGTGTGGGAACTGAGGTGAGGAAGAAGGGTTGAGGGAATATTCACAAGTAATTAAAAACCGGATGGACCACAAATTCATCAAAATTACTATGATCTTAGCCATCTTTATTTCAGCTGATCGTGTCGTTACTTCTATATGGCAGGAAAGTATTATGGGTCTCCATAATCAGAATTTAAGGGATGTCTACCCACACCTTCAAGATACAAATATCCCGACTGCAGCTCTGACCTCTCCTCTCGCAAGGACCATCTGAGAAAAAATGCCATGTTCTCTGATCAGAGGTAAGGCCATGGGGACCCAACAAAGGTTACTTTATATGTTTTAGCAAATTGCAGTTTGAAACAAAGGTGTAATCACGCCACATATTATCTGCTGGCTGTCCATCCTTTCTTTTTCAGAGCACAACCTCTTGCATGGGGAGACATCAGCTTTGCAAATGCATTATTTCTTGACTGCTCTTATGACAGTGATCGAATCTCCTTTTTAACTGTTTCTAATTTGTTGGCTTACCACACCATCTGATTTCCTAAGCAGAACAGATGAAACCTGTTCCCTTGACAGAGCAAGTGTGAAAGATTACCTCTGAATAGCTGCTGGGAGAAACAAAACTTTCACGACCCTTAGCTTTCTCAGATTTTTTGCTCTATAATGAACCCATAATGTAAGAGGCACCTTGATTCTTCTCTTTCTTTTTCCCTTCAAGCTTTTTTTTGTTTGCTGGGGGAAAGAAAGTGCTGCTTAATTGTCACATCCTTGTGGCAGGTTCAGCCAGATTACACCTGGGGTTGCACCTGCCTCATTAAAAGCAGAGTTTTTTCTCTTGCAATTTTTTTTTTGTTGTGTTATTATTCAGAATCCTGGACAGCCTTGCCAAGTGGAAAGGAAAGGCCTACAGCATTCAGCCTGGATCCGGCAAGGGTCACTTTTGTTTTCGGGCAATGCTCCCAATTACCACAGCTCAACACTTTGCGGGTTGCTTTTCTTGTGGATGGCTTGTGTGAGGCATGCTCAAGGAGGTTTTGTGTCTGTGTGTTTGTGTGTGTCTGTGTCTGTGTGTGTGTGTGTGTGTGTGTGTGTGTGTGTGTGTGTGTGTGTTTTTAATCTGACAAATACCCACGGCCTTGTACATGTGTCTTTGAAGGTTTGGTGATGCACAGGTGGCTTTCTCGAGCCACTGTGCTATTGTCACTTGCTCCGAGTGCTCAGGTTGGGTTACTTGATATTGTCTGCAATATGCTTTAAGGTTTTGGATGCTGTTTACCTTTTTGTCATTGAACATCTGTAAAAAAAATTGATGTACAAAGCTGCTGGCTGGATCAGTCAGTTAATTCTGGCTTACTGCATGTTATGTGGAGTTCCATCGAATTTACAGAACTGAAATTTGCCACTTGGCCTGAACTGCTTCACATATGTTTCTCCATCTTCATCTTTATACCATCCTATAATGCATCCATTCATCCCTTTCTCCTTCATCTTAGTTTTCCCAAATTGTGTCCATATTATTCACCTCAAAATTCTCTCATGTAGTAGCAAATTTCACTTGCTAAACATTGTTGGGTTAAAAAAAATCAGATACCCCAAGTACCGTGGATGTGGGAAATATGAAATAAAAATAGAAACTGCTGGAAATATTTGGCAGGCCTAACAACTTCTGTGGCAGAAGAAACAGAATTAATGATTCAGTCTGATTTTCTTTAATCAGAATTGTTCTGATAAAAAGTCATTGACGTAAATTGTCAAATCCACTTTCTAGATAAAGAGGTTTCTCCTTATGTCCCTCTGGGATCTATTTCTGATTAGTTCATATACATACGTCTAATATACACATACAGTTAATAGTTTTGAACTTCTCACAAGAGGAACGTTCTCTTCTTCTATACTTTGTCATGATAAAGACTTCTGATAGGTTACCCCTTAGCATTCTTCCTCCTTCTTCTGAAGATCTCTGCTCGCCCTACTAACCCACAGTACCACAACCTTCGTCGAAACAGAGAAAATAGGAGTAGGAGAGCACCATTTAGCCAATAGAACCTGTTCCGTCATTCAACGGGGTCACAGCTGATCATCTATCTTAAAGCCATGCTCTCTCCTCCTTGACATTTTTAGCTTGTAGAAATCAGTCTATTTCTTTCATAAATACATCCAGTGACTTGGCCTCCAAACCTTCAGTGGTAGAGAGTTCCAATGATTCACCACCTTCTGAGTGAAGTAATTTTTCCTCAACCCTGTCTGAAATAGCTGAATCCATATCCTGAGACCTTGACCCCCTTTGTTCTGGACATGCAGGCAGGTCTTGAAACCACCAGAGCCAGAACAGGGACCCATGTTTTTGATATTGATCTGAACTGCAATGGCCATTCAGCTGACTAGGCAAGCCAAGGTGACTGTAAAACTGTGTAACATCCATTTTGACTCTTCTGGAGCAATAGATAATGATGGTAGAATTTCTTCCAATTCCTATTTCATTACATGACTGACCGGTCCTGCTGTTATCACATCTCACAGGCCTAGATCCAGTGGATGTACAAATTAATACTCAGCCTGTTTTGCCGTATTAAAAACCAACTTCTTGGCCACAAAGTCCTGGAATAGGATGTCAACTGCATGCTTCTGGTTCAGAAGCATGGACGAATGGTACAGATTCTTAAATCTTCTGTGTTCCAACACTAATCTATGTTGGACAAGCCGATTTTTAATTGGATAGCAGGAAGGGTGCAACACGTTTCTCGAATAGAACAGAGAAGATTAATCAAGATTGCTGCTTCTTGGTACCATTGGTGGAAAGTACATGTGTGACCATCAAGATGTACAAGGTTAGACTCAGGTATGAAGCTTTAGTTCAGCTAAACAGCCTGCTGAATTTTGTCTGGGCCTGAGTAGGATCAATAGTTGTTGGCTGAAATACTAATGAGCCTCTCAAGCCCCTGAAATCAGAACCCCTGCTCAAGCTAAGACCTGGAGAAGTAAGGGGAAATAAAGCAATACAACTTCTGTCTATGTAAATGGGATTCATCGATGTGGAACAATTTTCAACCAAATGGCTATAATAAATCTCCATGATTGAAATGTAACTGATTCCACTGGGATTAGAAGATTTTATTTCTATATATTCTTGTTCCTCCAGGCTTAATTGCTTTTGTTTGAACCAGGATGTAATCTTCACTCTCCCACTGAGTTTATTTAGTTTGGTGGCAAAGGCTTTGAGCAGTTATCCAAATACCATCAATAAATAGCTGAAACGAAAATGACAAGCAATTTAAAGAAATGGTGCGTTAAAGAAAACAACATTTCCACCTCTAATTATCTGACTGGGGAGAAATTCACTCTCAACAAGAAAGGGAAGAGTGGTCTCTGCTGCTAAATTAGAAGATCTGGGTTCAAGCCCCACTTGCCCTGGAAATGTGTCACCCCATGTCCAAAGAGGTTGATTAAAATAACAACATGGGATGATAAAATGCCTGCCTGTATCCTACCAATGATTTCCTTTATGTTCACTTAACAGAAGAGATAATTGAGCAAATTGCACAACAGTGCAATATTGCCAAATGTTTGGAAATATTGAATTCCACTTTTCCATGGGAAAGTGTTCCATAAAAATGATGATTGCAATAAAAGTTCAAAGATCTATTTGATATTTCTCTGGTCTTTGATTTGCTCAACATTACACTCATTTATTGGTGTGGATGGGACATAGATCAATCAAAGTTGAGCATGTTGAAGCCCTGGATCATCAATAGTAGTTCTACATAACAGGGCTATAATCAGCTTGCAGCAGCTGTCTCGATTTCTTTATTTACTCTGTGGCCATGCACAGTTTGTGAAATTATACTGTTTTAACTGTTTCAGAACAACGGTCGTGTATTGGCATGTAGCTGGACTGGCAATGCATACAGTTAGACTAACATGCTAGGGACATGAGCATAAATGCAACCATGGCAGTGTCAATTTAGGTTCAAGACAAGACAGAAATTCAAGGCAAAGCAAGAACAGCAGATGCTAGAGTCAGACATAACACAGTGTGGTATTGATGGAACACAGCAGGCCAGGCAGCATCAGAGGAACAAGAAAGCTGGTGTTTCGGGTTGGGACCTTACTTCAGAAATGGGGAGGGGGAGGGGAGCTCAGGAATAGAGAGGGGAGGGTGGGGCTGGGGAAGGTAGGTAGGACGGTGATAAGTGAGTGCATGTAGGCCGTGTTCGGGATTGTTCAGTGAGGTGGAAGTAGTGGATAGGTGGGAGAGAAGATGGACAGGTTGTGCCAGGTAAAAGAGGCGGGGATGACAGGGAGGGTTGGTCATGGGATGAGGCCAGGGTGGGGAGATTTTGAAACTGGTAAGATCTGTGTTTAGACCATCGGGCTCTAGGCTCCCAAGACGGTATGTGAGGTGTTGCTCCTCCAGTTTGCGGGTGGCGTCATTGTGACACCGGAGGAGGCCCTGGATGGACACATCACACAGGGAGCGGGGGTGGGGAGGGGGGAATTAAAATGTTTCAAGACAGGAAGGTGTTGTTGTTTGCTGTGTACAGAGAGCTGATGCGCTACAAAATAGTCTCCAAGTCTCCACTTGGTCTCATCGATATAGAGCTGGCCACATCAGGTGCAGGAGATGCAGTAGACCCAGCTGACGGATGTGCACCCGATGTGGCCTCCTCACATCGGTGAGACCAAGTGGAGTCTCGGAGACTCAGAGACTGTTTTTAGAATTCACGAGTTTTAAAATCTCCCCATTCCAGCCTCATCCCACGCCCAACCCTCCCTCTCATCACCGCCTCCTTGACCTGACACAACTTGTCCATTTTCTCTCTCACCAATCCGGTTCTCCCACCTCAATGACCAATCCCTGCCACTCCCGACCTGCACTCACCATCCTACCTATATTCCCCAGCCCCACCCCACCGCTCTCTATTTATTTCTGAGCTCCCCTCCCCCTTCCCTCTTCTGAAGAAGGGTCCCAACACAAAACATCACCTTTCTTGTTCTTCTGATGCTACCTGTCCCACTGTGTTTCTCCAGCTCCACATTCTGTTATCTCAGAAAATCAAGACAACTTTCTTTGTGAATCGAGTTTATTGTCTTCTCAGTCTTACAGCTCCTTCCACTGCCCAGTCTTATATATAAATATTTCAGCAATTAATGGCCACCACAACTTTATTCTTAATCATAAATAAAGGCATTAACAATTTGAAATGGGGTTATCAAGACATTAACATGCAGCTATGGGAGCTCAATCTCAATTAATATCCCTGAAATAAAATGTCAATCTCATTAATTATGATCATCATGGATCATTGAAAAACTGAGGAAATCTATTAACCCTGCCAGGTCTGACCAAAATGTGACTATCCTCTTACCGGCCAGCTGAATGGGCTGGAAAGATATGAAGTTGTACATGTTCCACTTTTCAAGGTCAATTAGAAATGAACAGTAAGCAGGGGCCTTGCTAGCAATGCTCTTGTCACAAGAATAGAAATATTAAAAAAGGTAGCTATCTATCAGTGGATGAGTGGAAGTGGAGATATCACTCTGTTCTTTTCTTGTGCCTCCAAAATCCGCAGGGGTTGAAAAATATTGAATGCCGTGACAATTTTCATGACCAAGTGGAGACTTGGAGACTCAGAAACTGTTTTGTTCATTACAAATTCAAGCTTGAAAGGTCAGAACATTGCTGGCGTTTAGCTAACCCATCTTGCACAGGTGGCCTGAATATTTGATGTGGAGGAAGCAGAAACTATAGACACTTATTGTTGTTAAATCATATACTTTGCATGGAAGTGCCTTATTCCAGCCTCAATGCCATGTTAGACACCGGCACGGTGGCTGGGCAGAGCAAAGAGGCCAATGAAATATGGTATTGTGTCATTTTCACAGCCTGGAATTTGACACTTGGAGACCTCTAACTGGAAAATCAGCCTCATGTGTCTCATTTCAACCTTTTATGCACTCTTCAAAACAAGACCCAATTGGTTCTGAGGAAGTGTCACTCAACCCGAAACGTTCACTCTGATTTCTCTCCAGAGACGCTGCCAGACCTGCTGAGCTTTTCCAGCAATTTCAGCTTTTATTTATCTTTTATGACTTGCTAAACTACTCCTGCGAATTAAAAACATGAACTAAAAATGGTTGCTGATACCTTTCTGGGGTCAGTTGTGTTAGAAACCTCCAGGGGATTTTCTGCTTGACATTTCACAAAAACATAGACACGCCTGGATAAAAGGCAGGCTGCAGCAACCATGTGTGAATAGGAAGAGAGCCGTGGTGCCATGTCTCTCTCTTTGTAACAACCTTGCTGTTTCATCCTTATCCTCTGAACTAAACAAGAAGAACTCTAACCAGTGCAATTAAGAACATTCAATGTGGAATGGATGAACTCTTTGCCACTTTCAGGAACACATGTTAAGTCACAGACTCTTAACTGCCGAAGGGAAGTCAAGACATTTGTTCACTGAATCATTTTTATCACTTGGAGTGAATGAATGATTGAATCTTGTATCTGATGAAACCCAATTCATTGCTTCTGGGCTAAAGAATACAGTTCAACTTAATTATTTTGTCAAAGCTAATAAGAGAGATGACAATGTTTTGAACGCATGGAACCTACTTATTATTTGGACGCAATGCAGCAATTTCAACACATCCAGGAAGATGGCACAAATGATTATTGTATCACCTGAGGCTGCCTTGTCAGCCCAAAGTTTGGGCAGGATATTTTAGACCTGCATTACTAACCATGAAATTATTTCCTACAGGACAGAAAAGTTGTCAAGTATATTAATGTTCAACGAATACAGTCACCTCCCTCACCCTGCCCTTCCCCAAATATACATTTACAAAGCATGACTGTTCAGGCCATGCTTTTATACCTAGAACAATAATATTCCCTTTCACATTGGAGGTTGGCAAATGGAGACTCCGTATTTGTAGGTAAACAGGCAGATAATCTGCTGTGGCATTTATCACAGGTGGTTTGATGTTTGGTATGCAGTATTCCATATATGTTACCTATATTAAGATCATGCTGAAGTTTTAATTCTCAAACAGATTTCCTCTATTGGCTTTTAATTAACCTTCAATTTGAAGAGGAGGGCTGCTTTTGAGTCTGTGAGGTGCAGATGAGCTTCAGAATAGTAGTGGCTGCACAGAGCCCTTTTAAAGATGGCATGTGTGCCACGTGTACCAGGCTGATAAAGCTGAGTGGTGAGTTCTTCAAGGAACATTGTGTGATAGGATGGGTTGGAAAATGGATGTAATGGGTGCCATTGAAGTGAGACCAATCCAGTGAGGTTGGTGAAATCTAGCAAGAAAATTCACAAGGTCTCATCGCAACACGCCCCTTGAAAAATTCTGGGCTATTAGCCCAGAAACTTACAGTTCACCTCAAAAGGTTACCCTACAGAGGAGTGACAATATTTTGCTTGCTTTATTGAGTATTTTACATCAACAATACATTAAAGCTTCTTCTTACAGCTCGATATGGGCAAATGAGGAGCTAAATTCCAGAGAATTTATTTTCACTATCAGATTTTGTCCAGTATGATATATTTTAAATGTTGAAAATAGCCAGTTGAAAAGGAGAGAGAACAGTAAGGATGACAAAAGTTCCCAACTTTCACCAAAAAATGTGCTGCTATTTGAGAATGTGTTGTTTTTGTTCAAGGTTAACATTCAAGTATTCATCAACTTCCTTGAAGGATGGGCTTCTACTGCTCGGGTAATATTAATTAATATGTGAATATTAGCTGTTTTGCTTGCTCATGTTTTATTCCTGTATTTGGAAAATATAAAGACAGAAAGTGGAAAATGGAAGGTGATTTGCTTGCAATTTTTACTTAAACAGAAAACCTTCCAACGATATGAGCGAGTGCCCTTAGTTCGCTGAAGTGTTAGCTTTCCTCCAGTGCCAGTAAGAATCAAGTAAAGAAGACATTAATTGTTTAGAAGTTCAATTGTTGACACAAAACCTTTACACAGCGATTTACAAAACCCATGGTATGTTTGATCTATTTGTTCTCTGGTTGAAAGAGAGCGCAGGCGGTGGTATAACAAAATGTTGGTTTTCAGTTTCATGCTCTCCAATAGCACCTTTTGTGTAGCATGTGCTGAGGTGAAGTAAAAATGAGGAGCAGGGAAGAAGAAAGAAGTGGCCTCTTGTCAAACAGCATCTGATACAGTTAATTAGGCCTGGTTTTAGCCACTTTTTTAAAAATCTGAAGCCACTTACCTTGTCTCGCAAAGTTCTGAAAGAAATTCAATACATGGCTTTCACAGGTGACAAAGGAGTTGGCAAACTTGGAACAGTCGGTGCCATTTCATTTAAAGCTCTAATTGAACGTGGATAGATGTCTTGAGTTGAACAACCTGCCCTTTGCTTATGGATAATTCCTGGCAAATAATGACAAAAATTTAATCTCGCTTTGTAGGTTTAAATAAAGACAAAAACCAAAAGCTCTTGTTGCCTCACGAATAGCACAGAACAGGTTGGTTAGAAACCATAATATTGGGCTAATCATCATAATGCTAGCTAGAAGAGATTATTACATACAGTTGGACAAGAACTACGACAATGAATATTATTACAGTTGCTGCCACAGACACCAGCTTCAGCTTTCCAGCTATCTGTACATATAAATATCATCTGTCCAGATTCAAGTTAACCCGTTCTTTTCTAAATGCTCCAATGTATCTAATGGGTAGATTGATTGCCGAAAGCATAGGTAGTTCTGCATTACTTTGGCACTGAATAACTTATTTGCATGTGCTTCAGCCTATTAGATTTCGATAGGCTGTAAATGTGAGAACATTCCAATCAGCGGAAAGTTGGTCAGTGGTCAGTCGAAAGTTGTTCCTTTGCAAACTTGTCTGTTCATCTGTGTGTGTCATGCCCATTCCTAACCAGTTAGTGTATACCATTGTCACACAGGACTTCATTATGCATGCATATATTCAATATTTAAATAAAAATGTTGGTGTTCAGTTCTCTATTTGTCAACTTGTTGCATATGATCCCTCCCAGTTTGCCCATTGAAAGTTGGCATTAAAAAATGTGAAATTATCATATGTGGGAATGAAGTCATACGTGGCGCTAAGTGTGGATAATGGTATATTCATTTTATATAAAATAACAGCTCTTTTGGGGCACTGAAAGCAACATTAACGAACTGAATGGCATGCTAGGAAAACTGGCCAGCTGAACAGCATGCTGGGGATTGGATCAGGCCAGACACATGGTAAGGAAACCACTTACATTGATTGATTATTTTGAATAGGTGTTAATGAGACAGTGGAACTAAGATATGAAGTTAGGAAGCTTGCCACATTCACTGTCGAATTGAATCAAGTCAGACAGATATGCAAGCCATTCACCTTGATTGACTATTGAATGTGTTGTTGATGAGATAATACTGCTAGGTTTTATGTGGAACAATAGACCTGAGTTCCAGTAGAACTGTTTGAGACAGCCTAGGTCCTAGGGTCAGCTCAATTTAAATTATGCTAATTACAACGTTCTGTAAAATTACTTCTAAACCATTGTACTCAGAAATGACCCAGATAACTAGTTAAAAGAAACCACTCAAATCAGAGAGGCCTCACACACACTCTTGATAACATCAGGACCAAGATACAGGAGATAATGGGAACTGCAGATACTGGAGAATCTGAGATAACAGAGTGTGGAGCTGGATGAACACAGCAGGCCAAGCAGCATCTTAGGAGCAGGAAAGCTGACATTTCGGGCCTAGGCCCTTCATCAGAAAAGGGGGAGGGGGAGAGGGTTCTGAAATAAATAGGGGGCGGGTTAGATCGAAGATGGACAGAGGAAAAGATAGGTGGAGAGGAGACAGACCGGTCAAAGAGGCGGGGATGGAGCCTCTTTAACTTGTCTGTCTCCTCTCTGCCTATCTTCTCCTCTATCCATCTTCAATCTGCGCCCCCCACAATTTATTCCAGTTCCCTCTCCCCTTCCCCTTTTCTGACGAAGGGCCTAGGCCCGAAACATCAGCTTTTGTGCCCCTAAGATGCTGTTTGGCCTGCTGTGTTTATCCAGCTCCACACTCTGTTATCCAAGATGCAAGAACATTGGGAAGAGAAAAAACACCCTCAACTCCAAGTTGACCAGCTGTAATTGGGGTAGTGGGCATTTTTTAACATCCTGTGCTCCCAAAGCAGATTTTAAACTAATATGTGGCCACAGACATTTAAGAGCTTTAATGTTATTTGGTACATTAGAGGGCAAGACTGGTTTTGTAAAGTTGCAAATATATTTATCTTGTTTTTCAACAATAATATACCATGCCTCATGGTAAACCATATCTCATTGTTAGTGTAAAATGAGTCCCATTAAGTAAGTGAGTAGATTAGACCATACAAAAATGAAGCTTAGGAAAGGAAGATGATTTTGGTCTTCAGAGGGCAGTCATTTCAGCTCCTGGACATCTCTATAGGTATTCCTCAGGGTAGATATTTTTCTATTTGGGAACATACATGGATGTAGAGTTGAGATTTAAGTCAGATTGGCCGTGATCTTATTAAATGGTGTAGCTCAAAGGGTCGACTAACCTACTCTTGTTCCTATGTTCACTGGGACGTGTAATTTCTCATATTTCTATCCTCTTTCTCCCTCTCTTTGTCCAAATCCTTAGATTATACTCATGGAATAAGTGCACATGGGGAACTAGGAAGTCAAATCCTCTTGTCTTGCAATGAAGCATTTAGGAGGTGCCAGACCATTTCTGAGAGCACACAATACCCAGCAAGACTCAGGGTCTGCCATTCTCACTATTTTATACAGCATTGTCCTTCACACTTTCTCACCCAACTCCCCCAGCCAGATTATTAACCCAGAATGTGTTTTGCTTTGCCTGTTCACTAGCTCAGGACACCTTTCCCTCCACCTGAACCAACGTTAACAGCTGTGCCATGAACTGTCATCTCACCCGATCGCTCCCTTTGTCTCATTCCAGGGGAAAGTACCCCACACTAGGACAGAGAGAACTAAGGTGGGTGGTGGGCAGCCTAAAATTTAGCTTAATGCCCTGTGAGGATAGGATCCTGGCCCAGGCTGGTGAGTACTGTGGCCATTCGTTGAACCTAAAACTCCTATGTCTCAGCAACTAATTACCCATAAATGAGCTGCTGTCCCATTACCATCGCTGTGAAAGAATTCTTAGCATTCTATTACTGCTCCCTTTGTTTGTGACATATTCTCTCTTTTTTGCCTCCTACTGATACAAGTGGAATTGGCCCAGTCTCTACTGTCAAGAGTTTGACCCTGCAAGATACCTCCTCCTCCAGCTTTGAAGAAGAAATCATGGATCCCTCAGAGGAAGCATTAGCAAGACTGCACCTCCACCCTCCACCAGATCAGACACTGGCACCTTGGCGGGTCCTTTTGCTTGATTAGAGTCAGGAGCACACACTGGTGAGCATATCCCTGCCATGTCTCTGCAGCTGACATTTGGAGGACAGCCAGAGAACAGGCATCTGCTCAGCCCTAGACAAGAGAGGATGCCGCAGTTGCGACAATTATCGCTAATTATCGGCAATTTCTGGCAACTGAAATGTAGAAACAGGTGCAGAAGCAGCCAACAGGTTTGTCGGAGGCACAGTGCAAACTGAGACAATGCTAGTTACACCATGTTGCCTCTGGGATGGGCGTATCTGGCTGCCTCTATGTACAAGTTGGCTGTCACCATGAACAGACTGGCAATCCTTCACCCTAAACATTGGTACTGGTCACCATTGATGAGGCAACAAGGGTAAGGGCACCTTGTCCTCGCTCGTCGTGCCTCTTCCTTACAAGAAGACAGGGCGGTGCCAGGGGGCAGTCAGCTGAAGGAGGAACAATGTACAGGCCCCCTCAGAGGTTTCCCCTCAGGATGATACAGAGATGCCCAGGACTTTGACCTGCCTGTTAGCCCCAGTCCCTTAAAGGTCGAGCTAAGGAGGGCGCAATTGGCTCTGGACAGGACATTTAGACATAACGACAGGAAAAGTAAAGGGACCTTTGGAGGGAACAGGTGACAGATCACTGGAAATGCATAATCACTTATAAGTGCGTGTTTATTTTCCATCCTCAATTTCCTGAATGGTGATCATTCTGTCTGTAGTTGTGACCTTGAAGGTATATGTGATCTTGAAGCCGAACCACACTTATTGCCACACAGTGTAATCATCCCAGGTATAAAATGAGTAGGTCCAGCACTATGTGCATGCTATGGGACATTGGCATGTCATAGCCATTGGTGACATTGAGTTTTGATGCTGCACGATGTGGTCAACATTACTCGATGTGTAATCCACATCATGAGTCAAAGTCTGTAGTTCACATACAGCATTTTGTATTGTGTGGGTGGCTCTTTAATGTTATTGCCCTGTGAAGTGCCTGACATTGCATGAAGGCGGAACCCTTCCCTTCAGAGAATGACCACTCTGGGTTTGGTGTAACATTTTCATCTCCATTGTGCTCTCACTATTTAGACCATGATGGAAAGAACCCGGGATTGCATTTCACAGAGTGCATCACATTGTTAGTATCTCTGTCTAGCTGACACCCCAAATCATTCAGTTCCCTTCTTGGTTGCCCTCCCTGACAACGCTATCAGCTCTGACCTTCCCCACGTTCCCACACAACACATTTGTTACAGCCCTTCACTCCGCGCGTGCCATACATATCACATTGTAATGTTCCCATTGAAGTTTGAGGGGTGCCAACTGTCAATGATCCCCTCCCACTCCTGCATTTCCCTCCCACACTCTATTGTTTCTCCCCCTCTTATATGCTAAATTGCTCCCTTCCCAATTTTAATCTACCATGCCAGCATGCTGCCTCCAATCCCGACAATTAAGTACCCCAGTCCCACTGCCGTGGATCTGATAACTTTCCCTTCACTTAGTGGGCAGAGTCCCAAGGCTGACTGTGACCTTGATTGACATGGATGGCCATCCCCAACAGAAGTGTGATTTTGTGCCTGTGCCAAAAAGCAAGTCAAGACAGAAGCACTGTGAATCTTTAAACTATGGCTGAGTACCAAAATGCAATCTGGCAAGACAAGGCCGAGATGATGAGTAAGTGCTGAGAGAATGCGTGAGGAATGCTGAGGTAGCCTAATCCATGAACTGGGTGGCTGTAGCTGTGGGCAAAGTGTCCTGGCAGCAGCACTGTAGCACAAAGTGCTGAAGTACTTCTAAGTACAGCATGGAGGTGGAGAACAGTGTTTTATGTGGATCGGAGATATACCATGATGGGGTGGTCAGTTTGGTACATGTTGGATGCCAAGGTTCACAGTCATAGGATGCATCTGGAATGTGCCCTGAGAGATTACCAACTGCTGTCCAAGTTGGAGGAGAAAGCAGTGAACTGGGGTCACCAGGTATCTGCTGTTTCACATTGGGCATTGTTGTCATCTAGTTTCTATCTAATAGGTAGGAGAATGGGAAACTGCATATAAATGAGGTGAAGCTAGGTAACAATGAGAGGTTAATACATGCCAATGGACGTAAATAATCCTCTCAGTGTTCATGAGTGAGATTCTTATCTCATTTTTCAATATTTTGTTGGAGAATGGGACTTTTTGCTCACAACATGTTGAATCTCATTACTGCTGATCTCTCTGAATTTTTCCAACTTTCTTGCTAATGCCCACATCATTCGGGGTGAAGATCATTCTGCCCCTTGATAAAATTTCAGTTTTAAAGAAGCTCTATTTTGTATTGGCTTCTGCTTTTTATTGCAATATTTTTGACCTGATACCGCTGCCCACTCCTCCATGCATTTCAGTTCTCTCTTTACTATCTTACTGTTCCTTGGTTAAGAGGTCATGCAGATGGCTCTGTTACTGCCCCTTTGTAACATATAGTAAGAAAGACCTTTATTCATAGAGTGCTTTCTTCATGATAACATGTCTCAAAACGCTTCACAGGGATGAAGTCAAACTGAAACTGACATTGATTTAGAGAAGGAGACATTAAGACAAAACCACGGTCAGGGATGTATCTAAAAGGAGAGTTCTAAAGGACGTCGGAGATTCAGGTGAGGAAGTTGAGGGATTTAGGGAGTGAAATGCACATGCTCTGAGGAGAAATGGCTGGAGACGCAGTCCTCAGAAGTAGGATGAAGGTGTGGAGGCTTCACTCGATGCAGTGTTTGAGAAAGGCAGACTTTGCAATGCGTTTAAAGTGGTTACCGAACAATAAAAGCCTCACAAAGTTTTCAGCCCTATTAATAGCCAGATTAATTCCACACTTACTATATTGTACAATAATTCTGACCACACTGTAAACTCAAACAGATTCCTGAGAGCACCTTTTACTTTTGGGTGATTGACTTAAACTTGTCTCAATTTTACTGAAGACATGGTATGAAAGCAACACAGGAAATTTATTTTTTTCATTCTCACTCCAAACTGATTGGTTAAAATGATCCACAGGTGAGATTCAGCCCCTTCCATCTGCCACTCTTTTATAGGTGATTGTTTTAAATTCAAATCCCTTTACCACTGCCTCCCCAAGCAGGTGAGAGAGATATTTTTGGGGAATGCCATTTTTAAAAGCTTCCATTAAAACTCCCCAGACTTTCCTGCTGAAATGGAAATGGATCTGGATTTTTATGTTTCTCCAGACAACCTCATTGCATTAATTTATAGACGTAGCTGCAATCCTGTGAAATCAAGTTTCCCAACCACCAACTTTAACATACCTATGGCCTCCACTTTAATGCTGTACTGATATGTGTTAGAAAGTGGTAGCATCAGTGCAGCACAGTACAGCATTTGCGTGACACTAGTCTATTGTCCTTTGTGGACTACAGCCAATGATATATTTTCTTGAGCATGTAAAGACAACCTGACCGAAGATTCCTCTCCATTTGATTAATAAGTGGGTGTAGCTCTCTGAATGACAAGATATTAGGTAATGCCAGGATTCCACTTCCCTTGTGCAGGCTCAACATTTTTGTATTAGTTGTGCCCTTAGTAAATGGATTAGCGACTGTTACAGTTAGCACAGCAAATTGTGTGAAGTGGGATTTCAGGATTTCTTAGATTCTTGCAGTGTTGACATCTTCTATTTTTTCTTTCTCAGGATCTTATCTCCTTCAAACTTTCATTCCTCATATTATCTAAAGGGCGTACCTGATGGTATCTAACCGTGAACATTTCATTTCATTGAAGTCTTTGCTCCAATTGTCTTGAATCTTAGTGGTTTCCTCCCTCATAAACCTTGACCTTTCGCCCAGATTTCTCAATTAGAAAATGACTAAGCTTATAGAGCAAGTCTCAACATCAGTTACTAATGCAATTCTTTTCAGATAATTGCTGTCATCTTTTTTAAAGATACTTTGTTGTCACATTGTGAATGCTATTGGTGGCTTAATGGTGGTTTTAACTGAGAATGGCAGCTTGATGGAGGTTGATTTGTTATTTGTCCATGGGATGACTTCGGTACTCACAAGTTTGCATTTACTGTCCAACCATTTTGGTTTTGGTAAGATGAGTTTGCATCTCCTTGAACTTTTTCAAATTTTATAAAGATAAGCTAAGGCATTGATGTAAACCTAACAGATCAACAGCCGTTGAAGCCCACAGAACAGGGTATTTGAGCAGGCGTATATGTATACAGCCCACTACTGATAGTTTTCTGCCCAGGTTCTAGGGATTTTGCACAGTTTCCATTCCTGTGGTATACCATGGTGGTAACAGTCTTCTTAGACCTTTCCTTTCCCACTATGAGCTGCTAGTCCAGTCGAGAAGGGAGTGGAGAATCTGCATGAGGTGTTCGGGAATTTGCCTGGCAGTTGAAGCTGGGAGGAAGGCATGTAGGGATAATGTAACGTACTCCATAAACAAGTGTCACTAGTTGGAAAAAACCATTATGTTTTAGACGTTAACCAGCAGAGCCAAGTTTTAACGTTGTTACAGATCCCTTCCCTCGTGACGTTTTTTCCTAACCAAAATATGTTTATGTTTTAAAAGAACAATTATAGCCTGACTTCCTTGAATGAAAGAGTGTGTTTATTAACAACCTAAGTGCTCAACTCCCAGAGCTCATCCTTAAAGGGATCAACTACTACAAAAACCTTTTTAAAACCAAGATAGGGATTGAGTACAGAATGGGAGCTAGTTCAGTCTTAATTACCTAGGAACATAACCATATGGAGGTATCTCATTTAGAAGTGCAATGAATTAAAATTCTCACATCCTTTGAATTAATTGAAAATGAAAGGGAACAGGAAGAAGACAAATGCAAACAAAGACTAGTCACTCCTTGAGAGGGAGAAACAATCCCATACTTTGTATTGAAAGGACAATCTATAATAATATTTTTAACCTGACTACCTCTCATTCTAGGTTCTCACACAAGAGGAATATCCATCTGGTATCCATTCTATCTAGTACTCTCTGGAATTAATGGGGAGAAATTCAAATAGAAATCCACTGGCAAGTTCATTTAAAGGATTGCTCTCTATGAGACCTAACACGATTTCTCACTCTTTCTTCCCAAATACGCCTCATTACCAATAGATCTTATGACATCCCAGTTATGGTGCCCACCGCCTTGCCATGGGCCAAAGTACTGCTGGAATCTCCCAGGATTCCGGGTGCTGGCATCATCTTAGAAACCCAGCTGTGCAGCTGGTTAAATGTTGGCAAGTCTGAGCCTACCTTTAAAATTCCAGTCAATTGTCCCAAGAATGCCAGGCAGTAAGAAACTGACATTTAGCTTTGCCAACAGAAAGCTACACGTCCTGATGAATAGGGGGTGTGGGCATGGGGCGGGGTGGTGGGATGCGAAGGCTTTTGCAGACGAACCGGACATTCATTTTGGCAAATATCTGTCTAGTTTCTAAGCAGTGGGTGAGAGAATGGGAACTGGCATATCAATGGGGTGAGATGAGGTAACAATGGGGTGCTAGTCCATGTTAATACAAGCTCTTGCCACTCATGAGTCAGAATCTTTTTGTTCAAAACTTGGTTAGAAAATGAAATAACAAGGTGTGGATAAACACAGCAGGCCAGGCAGCATCAGAGGAGCGGGAAGGCTGACGTTTCGGGTTAGGACCGTTCTTCACAAATGGGGGAGGGGAAGGGGACTCTGGAATAAATAGAGAGAGGAGGGGAGGTGATGATGGAAGGTGGGTAAAGGAGCAGATAGATGGAGAGAAGATGGGCAGATCAAGGAGGTGGGGATGGAGCCAGTAAAGCTGAGTGTAAACAGGGCGTCGGAATGGGGGTTGGTCAATTGAGGGAAGATGGACAGGTCAAGGAGGCAAGGATGAGGCTGGTAGGTAGGAGGTGGGGTGGGTGTTGGTCAGTGAGGTGGGAAGAGCGGATAGGTGAGAGAAAAGATGGTCAGGTTAGGGATGCAGGGACGAGCTGGGCTGGTTTTGGGACGAGGTTGGGGGTGGGGAGATTTTGAAGCTTATGAAGTCCACATTGATACCATTGGGCTGCAGGGTTCCCAAGTGAAATATGAGATGCTGTTCCTGCAACCTTTGGGTGGCATCGTTGTGGCACTGGAGGAGGTCCAGGATGGACCTGTTGTCCAGGGAGTGGGAGGGGGAGTTGAAGTGTTCGCGACTAGGAGGTGCAGTCGTTTGTCATGAACCAAGCGTAGGTGTTACAGAAAGCAGCCTCCAATCCTCCACCTGGTTTCTGCGATGTAGAGGAGATAGAAAATGAGATATTTTGCTCTCAACATCAGGAATCTTCTTACTGCCAATCTCCAACGATTTTCCAAACGTTCTCACCAATGCCCACAATTCAGTGGTTGTAAAAATTAGCACTTTGTTTCAATAAGATGGCCTGTAATTCTCTGAACTCTATTGTAGACAGATCTAACTTATTCAATGTTTCTTCATAAGCTAAGCTCTTCATTCCAGGATGAGTCATGTCAGCATTCTATGAACTGCTTCGAATATAATTATATTATTTATCAAACCAGTAGACAAAAATGATGCTCAGCACTCAGCCATTTCTGAACAAGGGTCCCGACCTGAAACATTAACTTTCCTGCTCCTCTGATGCTGCTCTGACGTTCCTCCAGCTCCACACTATGTTATCCCTGACACCAGTATCTCTGACTCATGTTTCAGGTTTGATCTCACTAGGCCATGTAAAGCTGCTGTAAAACTTTCCTATGTATATATCTATCCCCTATGCAATAAAGGCCAACATTCCATTTGCCTTCTTAATTTCTCACTGCACCTGCAGTAACCAGTTTTGATTCATATACCAGGCCATCCAGATCCCGCTGTGTTTTTGGGCCTTGCAATATCGCTTCATGTAAATAATATGCCGCTTTTACATCCCTTCTGCTAAAATAGACAAACACACATTTAGCAACATCATTCCTCCATTTGCCAAATTTCTCACACACTAATGTATCCCATCTCTATTGGGCTATTTAAAGAATAAAGAAATTCTTTACTTCCTCTTGACATCTTAGTTTCCTATCTATCTTGGTGTCTTTGACAAATGCCATCATGAAACACACAGTCCATCCAACCATTGACATAAATTGGAAATAGCTGGGGGTCCCAACAGTGATGTCTTTCCACCAACTACAACTCGATAAAGAATCATGGGTCCTTGCTTTTCGATTCCTGCTAGTTAACCAATCTTCATCCATGCTAATATTTTACATCTTACGATACAATTTCTTCTTTTGTATTGTAATATTTTTTGATACTTGATATGTCTTTTGTTTGCATTTTGGAATTCACTTCACAAAACCATTGAATTCAATTGCAAGTAGCATTCAACTCATGGCCTTTTAGACCCAGAATCGGACACTAAATGAGTTTTTAATACTGGGGACCTTAAAGGTAGCGCTGATATTCCTGCAGCAGGTTTTCTCATGTTCTTACTTGTCAACAAGAGTGGTTTGCAGATATGCAGATCCAGACTTGCTCGTTCACTGCACTAACCAATCGTTTGTGACTTCCCTCAGTGTTTTCATCATACAATCTCAGTGATAAATTGAAGGATGGGAGGGTGTTGGAGCATTCCTTTACATGTTTGTTTTTGAAGGCTTCATTTGATTTTCATTCCTCCCAAACATCTCCTCAGCTCACCTGAGGAGAATGACTAATCTTTGATTTTGTGCTTTCACTGGCTGTTGCATTCTTTTTCACATTGTGGACTCAGACAGTGTCTGTGAATGGGGATCACAGGCTCGTTCATTTCTATCCTGACCTAAAGCCCACCTGTTAGCACCTTCAATGGGGAGTAACTCAGTATCAGCTAAGTTTAAAAGCAGCAGCTGATGTTTTCCCCCTCCCGTCCGACTGATCAGGAGGCCAGTTGATAAGTTGCTAATAGAGATTATCTAATTCCAGCCATCTCAGAACTGCACCTCTGAACTCCCTGGCTAGTATGAAATAACATTATAACATGCGTAATCACTATTTGAGCCATGAACCATAAAGTCAGTAACACGTTACCTTTGCTAAATCCTCCACTATCAACATCCAGGCAATTGCAATTGGCCAGAAACTCACGATAAACATGCAGTAGCTACAAGAGCAAGAGGCTAGGAATACTGTGGCAAGTAACTTACCTCCTGACTCCCCAAAACCCGACTGTCATCTACGAGGCACAAGTCAGGTGTATAACAGAATACTTCCCACTTGCCTGGCTGACTGCAGCACCAACAACACACAAGAAGCTTGACACCATTCAGGACAAAACAGCCCCCCTGACAGACGCTATGTCCACAAGCACCCCCTCCCACCATCACCAATGCTCAGTGGCAGCAGTGTGTACTATCTACAAGATACACTGCAGAAATTTGCCAAACATCCTTAGGCAGCACCTTCCAAGCCCACAACCACTTCTGTCCAGGAGGACAAAGGCAGCAGATGCATGGGGACACCACCCTCCAAATTCCCCTCCAATCACACTCACCATCCTGACTTGGAAATATATTGCTGTTCCTTCAGTGTCGCTGGGTCAAAATCCCAGAATTCCCTCCCTAATAGTATTGTGGGCCAACCAACAGAAGGTGATCTGCAATGATTCAAGAAGGCAGCTCAACACCACTTTCTCAAGGGCAACAAATAAACTGGGTAATAAATAGAGACCAGCCAGTAATGCCTACATCCAACAAATGAATAAAAATATCCAGCCATGGCCTAACTAATGTTTTATACAATTCCAGGATAACTTCCGTGCTGTTAAATTCTATGTTTCAGCTAATAAAAGCAAATGTCCCATCTGCCTTCTTAACTACTTTATCTATCCGTCCCACTCCCGTACGTGACCCATGGACCTGCACACTACATCCCTCTGACCCAAGGTGCTACCCAGGATCCTACCATTTATCTTGTATTTCCTTGCCTTGTTTGTCCAGCCCAACTACATTACCTCACATTTATCCAGACTGAATCTTACTTGCCACTAATCAGTGCACCTGACCTGCCCATCCACATCATCCTGTAATTGAAGACTATCCTCCTCATTACTTATCACACCATCAATTTTCGCATCATCTGCAAACTTAACTGATCAACCTTCCTGCATTCAAGGCTAAAGTATTTCAGTAAACCGCAAACAGCAAGGTCCCTTGCATTGATCCCTGTGGAACCCCAATCACCGAAAGGTCCTTGACCATCACCCTGCGCTTCCTACCATTCAACCAATACTGCATCGAATTAATCCAATTTCCTTGGATCTCATGGTTCTTGCCACTGCTATCAGTCTCCTGTGCAGAACCATCAAAAGCTTTGCTGGAGCCCAAGTAGACTATGTCAAATGTATTGCCCTCATCTGTGCATCTGGTCACCTCTTTGAAAAGAGATAATGGGAACTGCAGATGCTGGAGAATCCAAGGTAACAAAATGTGGGGCTGGATGAACACAGTAAGCCAAGCAGCATCTTAGGACCACAAAAGCTGACGTTTTGGGCCTAGACCCTTCATCCTCTTTGAAAAGGATTGGCTTATTTAACCACAACATTTCATTTGAGCTCATAGTTTCAAAGATGACTACTATATACACATGGTTATACTCCTCAGTCTCTCAAATAATCTTGTTTCGAGAGCACCTTCCAAACCCGTGACCTCATTGCCTGGAAGGAAAAGGGCAACAGGTTCTTGGGAACACCCAGCCTCACACCATCCTGATGTGAACCTATATCATTATTCCTTTACTGTAGCTCGGTCAAAATCCTGAAATTTGCTTTGCAACAGGCCTGTGGGTGACCTGATACTATAAGGGCCACAGTAGTTCAAGAAGCAGATCACAATCACTGCTACCAGAGATAATGGGAACTGTAGATGCTAGAGAATCCAAGATAACAAAGTGTGTAGCTGGATGAACTCAGCAGGCCAAGCAACATCTCAGGAGCACAAAAGCTGACGTTTCAAAGGGTCTAGACTCGAAACGTGAGCTTTTGTGCTCCTGAGATGCTGTTTGGCCTGCTGTGTTCATCCAGCTACACACTTTGTTATCACAATCACTGCTGGTTGGCTCAGCCAACAATGCCCACACCTCAGGAATGAACTGTAAAACATATGAATCGGAATACAGGAGATTCTTCACCAAGGGAGTGGTGAGAATGTGGAGATCACTGCGATGTGGACATATTCAGGAGGTGGATTTAAGGGAGACATTAGGTAGGTGCATGGAGGGGAATCTAATAATATTGGTAGGATAGATTTTAATCAGCTGTGAGGATGGACATAAAAACCTGCATTTGCTTGTTGGACTGAATAGCCTGTTCCTATATTGTAAATGTATACTATTCTCAGTAAGGAGATCGGGTAGCTGGATTGCTGGCTGGCGATGCAGCGACATTGACAGAATGGGTTCTATTCCTGCACTAGCTGAGGCTATCATGAAGGGATCTCCTTGTCATCCTCTCCTCTCACCTATGGCATGGTGACCCTCAGGATAAACCATCAAGCCCGTTCCGGTAGGACTATGGTGACATTACCTTTATTCCATGTTGTTAAAGATAAGCCTTGTATCTATTGAAGGAAACTTTACAAGTTAGAAAGAATTATTACAGAATTGCAGAGGATTAAAAGTTACCTTTTGTGGTTCATCTGGCTCCTTCCAAAACTCTGATAGTCAAAAACTATTTTACCATCCAAAATGAAGTATAGAACTCTACTAGAGATGGAAAACCTTTTGGGCCATCCTGTTCGCAGCAGCTCTTTGAAGGCTATGGATAGGGCCTGTGATTCGTCTTTTCACGTAGTTCTGCAGACTTTTGCTTGAACTGCCAACAGCAAAGCCATTGGATACAATTGCTTCTGAGCTGTCAAACATCAGGGAAGTTTGGAGAGAGCTGCACCTTAATAAGTGTGATTTTTCAGAACACTGTTGGGAGTGCCACAATGCTGCGGTTACTCAGTGCATGGTGTCCCCAGGGGATTTTTATTTTGGCTGCTGTTTAAATCACTCTTCTAAAGCTAAGGTGGATCCAGTGATTGCACAAGGAAAACAGCAGTGCTTCAGGCATCATGTATAGCAGCAGTAAGCATTTTTAATTGCGAGAACGGTGAACTGTTGAACCATTTGCAACTGATAAGTCCAGGAAAAACAGATTCATTACAGGGACTTTAAAGCTAGCACAGAAACTACTCTGAAAGGCTTCAACAACATTTCTAAAGGCTTTGGTGAAATTTATGGCACAGATGCACCAAAGAACCCGAACAGAAGTCTATCAAAGGGCGCATGCATTCCATTGGGAAGCTTCTCAGTGAAAATTGTAATGTAGAAAAATTTTAGCTCCAGGAGAGCTAAGTTCTTTGAAATCCCTGTGACGTTACCGAAAAGCAGGTAAAACTAGAGAAGGAAGGACAGAAATCAGTGATTCTAAACTTTTTTCTCAAGTACACCAGAAAGGAAATATTAAAAGGGATTACAGAAGAAACAAAGAGTGCAACATAAGGGAAGGTAGAGGGAAAGAGGAAACCAATGTGTAGGTGATGGATGGCCCAGAGATACAAACCAAGAGAACATGCACTCAGTAATTGCAGTATTGTGGCACTCCCAATTATATTCTGAAAAGTCACTTGTAATAAGGTGCAGAGATAACAAAGTGTGGAGCTGGATGAACACAGCGGGCCAAGCAGCATCTGAGGAGCACAAAAGCTGACGTTTTGGGCCTAGACCCTTCATCACAAAAGGGGGAGGGCGGGAGGGTTCTGAAATAAATAGGCAGAGAGGGGGAGGCAGATCGAAGATGGATAGAGGAGAAGGTAGGTGGAGATGAAACAACAAGTTAAATGGGCGGGGATGGAGCCTGAAGAGGTGAGTGTAGGTGGGGAGGTAGGGAGGGGATATATCAGTCTGGGGAGGATGGACAGGTCAAGGGGGTAGGATGAGATTAGTAGGTAGGACATGGAGGTGTGGCTTGAGGTGGGAGGAGGGGATAGGTGAGAGGAAGAACAGGTTAGGGAGGCGGGGACGAGCTGGGCTGGTTTTGGGATGCAGTAGGGGGAGGGGAGATTTTGAAGCTTGTGAAATCCACATTGATATTATTGTGCTGCAGGGTTTGCAAGTGGAATATGAGTTGCTGTTCCTGCAATATTCGGGTGGCATCATCGTGGCACTGTAGGAGGCCCTGGATGGACATGTCGTCTAAGGAATGGGAGGGGGTTGTTGAAATGGTTCGTGACTGGGAGGATGCAGTTGTTTATTGTGAACCGAAAATAGGCGTTCTGCAAAGCAGTCCCCCAAGACTCTGCTTGGTTTACCTGATCGAGAGGAGGCCACAACGGGCACAGCAGATGCAGTATGCCACATTGGCAGATATGCAGGTGAACATCTGCTTGATGTGGAAAGTCTTCTTGGGGCCTGGGATCGGGGTCAGGGAGGAGGTATGGGGGCAAGTGTAGCACTTCCTGCGATTGCAGGGAAAAGTGCCGGGTGTGGTGGGGTTGGAGGGGAGTGTGGAGCAGACAAGGGAGTCACTGAGAAATTGGTCCATCTGGAAAGCAGACAAGGGTGGAGATGGAAGAATGTCTTTAGTGGTGGGGTCGGATTGCAGATGGTGGAAGTGTTGGAGGATGATGCATTGGATCCGGAAGTTGGTGGTGTGGTACGTGAGGATGAGGGGGATTGTCTTTTGGTGATTATTGTGGGAACGGGGTGTGAGGGATGAGTTGCGAGGAATGCAGGAGATACGGTTGAGGGCTTTCTCGACCACTGCGGGGTGGGGAAGTTGCAATCCTTGAAGAACGAGGACATCTGAGATGTACGGGAGTGGAATGCCTCATCCTGGGTTCTCGTAGTGCATGGTAGTGTGCCTACCTCTTCTAGAATCAGGAGGCCCATTTGCTCCAAAGATGGGTCATAACATCACTGAACTTAAGAAAATATTTTCCCTGAGAATTCCTGTGGGAATGTCTGAGGACTTAGATGATTGATCCTCAACAAACATAACCATCTTCTTTTGTGTTGGGTATGAAACCAAGTAGTGAAAAGCCATTTTTCTTCCCCATGGATTTGTTAGGGTTCTTCAATGTCATACTTAGTCAATATGAAGAGCGGTCATTTTTACCTGAACTTTGAGTTTCGCTCTGTTTTGTATGGACAGACATAGAGTCATAGAGATGTACAGAAAGGAAACTGACCCTTCAGCCCAACACATCCATGCCGACCAGATAACCTAAATTAATCTCACCCCATTTTTGTTAGCATTTGGTCCATATATCTCTAATCCTATTCTATGCATGTACCCATCCAGATGCTGTTTAAATGTTGTAATTATATCCACCTCCAGCATGTACTCTGGCAGTTATTTCCATACACTTATGACTCTCTGCATGAAAACATATCCCCTTAGGTCTCTTTTAAATCTTTCCCCTCTCACCTTAAACCTATGACCTTTAATTTTAGAGTCCCCTACCCTGGAGAAAAGATCTTGACTATTCACCCTATCCACACCCCTCATGATTTTATTAACTTCTGTAAGGTTACCCCTCAGCCTCCTATGGTCCAGGGGAAAAACCCTCAGCCTATTGAGCTTACAGCTCAAACCCTCCATCTCTAGCAACATCTTCATAAATCTTTTATGCACCTTTTCAAGTTTCACAACTTCTTTCTTACAGCAGGTAGACCAGAACTGAACACAGCATTCCAAAAGTGGCGTAACTAATGTCCTGTCGAACCACAACATGACCTTCCAACTCCTATACTCAACACACTGACCAATAAAGGCAAGCATGCCAAACACCTCCTTAACTACCCTGTCTACCAGCGACTCCACTTTCAAGGAACTATGAACCAGCACTCCAAGGCCTCTTTGTTCAGCAACGATCTCTAAAGTTCTGCTGTGATTTGCTCTCTGAGGCCTCGTGAAGCCAGGAGTAGAATGATCCTGGAGGAACCCAAACTGGTAAGTAGGTTATTGCCGTGTAAATGACCACTTGATAGCATTGTTATCAATACATTCCATCACTGTAATGATCAAGAGTAGACTGAGAGGGTAGTAATTGACAGGGTTGGATTTGTCTTAATTTTTGACGATAGGACAATTTTCAACATTGCCGGGTTAATGCCTGTCTCTTAGCAATACTGGAATTAGCTTAGCTATGGGTATGGCTAGTTTTGGAGTGTCAGTATTTGGAATGACTGCTGAAATGTTGTCAGGTTCTAAAGGCTTTGCAATATCAATGCCCTCAACTGTTTCTTAACATTGTATGGAAAAGAAAAAAATGGATTAGCCGAAGACTGGCATCTGTTGAGGACTTCAGGAGGAGGTTGCAATGAATCATTTGGTGCTGCAAACGGATGACCTGTACAAGTATTTTAGCTTTGCCTTTTGTACCGATAGGTTAAGCTCCAACCTTGTTGAGAATGGGATTATTTGTGGAGCGTGCATCTCCAGTTTGTTGTTTAATCGTCCATCACCTGTCATAGCTAGATATGGCAGAAGCACAGAGCTTAGATCAGACATCATAACTGTGGGGTCACTTGGTTGTCTGGCAGTATTATGTGAGACTACCAAATGTTCTTACTCTCCATTTCTGTAATCTCAAATTCCTGCAATATCAATTAAATTATGCTTTTCAAAACAGAGCATAGAAAAGGGTGTGCATACACAAAACTTTGCAGGCAGCAGGATGGATTGGGAAGTTTAAAAAAAATATGCAGGATCATTTGCTTTATAAAAGGGGCAAAGAACACAAATCAAGAGTTTTAGGTTAGAGCTTTAGGATGTAAGTCATTCTGGCTAATGCCCACATTAGGATAAAGCTGTAAAAACAAAAGCAGTTAAAGTGTGACTAGAAATGACAGATTTTAGTACTACACCCTTGGGTTGTGTCTTTAAATTGATGATTAAAAATGTAGTCATGTTGCATTCAACCACTGCATCTCATCAAAGAGAATTCCAAATAATTAGTACTTATAATGTGAATGGAAAACATGTTGAGATTTACAGAACTATAGTCCCTTTACAACCATATAAATGTTGTTTCAATATCTATTTATATCTAGATGTAAGATGAGCATATCAATTGAAATATATTAATGGTAGCATGCTGAAGATTTGTGATGATAGTATAAATCAAAGTCATAAATGTTGGGAGCACATTTTACCAACATTGAAACAAGTCAGGGGGAGGAGGACAACTGGTCAATGAAGATGAGATAGTAGGAACTGCAGATCCTGGACACTCTGAGATAACAAGGTGTCAAGCTGGATGAACACAGCAGGCCAAGCAGCACAGAGGAGTAGGAAGGCTGACGTTTCCGGCCAGAACCTTCATCAGAAATGGGGGAAGGGAAGAGGGTTCTGAAATAAATAGGGAGAGAGGGAGAGATGGAAAGAAGATGGATAGAGGAGAAGATAGGTAGAGAGGAGACAGACAGGTCAAAGAGGTGGGCATGGAGCCAGTAAAGGTGACTGTAGGTGGGGAGGTAGGGAAGAGATAGGTCAATCCATGGAGGACGGACTGGTCAAGGGGGGTGGGATGAGGTTAATATGTAGGAGATGGGAGTGGGGCTTGAGGTTGGAGGAGGGGTTAGGTGGGAGGAAGGACAGGTTAGGGAAGTGGGGACGAGCTGGGCTGGTTTTGGGAAGCACTTGGGGGAGGGGAGATTTTGAAGCTTGTGAAGTCCACATCGATACCATTGGGTGACAGGGTTCCCAAGCAGGATATGAGTTGCTGTTCCTGCAACCTTCAAGTGGCATCGTTGTGGCACTGCAGGAGGCCCAGGATGGGCATGTCGTCTAAGGAATGGGAGGGGGAGTTGAAATGGTTTGCAACTGGGAGGTGCAGTTGGTTATTGCGAAAAGAGCGTAGGTGTTCTGCAAGGCGGTCTCCAAGCATCAGCTTGCTTTCCCCAATGTAGAGGAGGCCACAACGAGAACAGTGGATGCAGTATGCCACATGTGCAGGTGAACATCTGCTTGATGTGGAAAGTCATCTTGGGGCTTGGGATGGGGGTGAGGGAGGAGGTGTGGGGGCAAGTGTGGCACTTCCTGCAGTTGCAGGGAAAAGTGCTGGATGAGGTGGAGCTGGAAGGGAGTGTGGAGCGGACAAGGGAGTCACGGACAGAGTGGTCCCTCTGAAAAGCAGATAAGAGTGGGGAGGGAAAAATGTCTTTGGTGGTGGGGTCGGATTGCAGATGGCGGAAGTGTCGGAGGATGATGTGTTTTATCCAGAGGTTGGTGGTGTGGCATTTGCTCCCAGGATGACGCATTCCAGTCCCGTACATTTCAGATGTCCTCCATTTTCAAGGACCGCAAATTCCCCCCTCAGTGGGCGAGAACTCCCTTGGCCGTGTCTTCTGCATTTCCCACAACTTATCCCTCATATCCCTTCCTGCAATAACCACCAAAAGAGAATCCTCCTTGTTCTCACATACCACCCCACCAACCTCTGGATAAAACGCACCATCCTCCGACACTTCCGTCATCTGCAATCAACCCCACCACCAAAGACATTTTTCCCTCCCCACCCTTGTCTGCTTTCCGGAGGGACCACTCTCTCCATGACTCCCTTGTCTGCTCCACACCCCCCTCCAGCCCCACCTCACCCGGCACTTTTCCCTGCAACCGCAGGAAGTGCTACACCTACCCCTACACCTCCCCCGTCACCCCCATCCCGGGTCCCAAGAAGACTTTCCACATTAAGCAGATGTTCACCTGCACATCTGCCAATCTGGTATACTGTATCCGCCGTACCCGTTGTGGCCTCCCCTCATCGGGGAAACCAAATGGAGGCTTGGGAACCACTTTGCCGAACACCTACGTTCGTTTCGCACTAAACAACTGCATCCTCCCACTCGTGAGCCACTTCAACTCCTCCTCCCATTCCGCAGTTGACATGCCTACCCTGGGCCTCCTGCAGTGCCACAGTGATGCCACCCAAAGATTGCAGGAACAGCAGCTCATATTCCGCTTGGGAACACTGCAGCCCAATGGTATCAATGTGGACTTCAAAAGCTTCAAAATCTCCCCTTATCCTACTGCATCTCAAAATCAGCACAGCTCGTCCCTGCCTCCCTAACCTGCCCTTCCTCCCACCTATCCCCTCCTCCAACCTCAAGCCCCACCCTGAGGCTCACTTATGATGTTACCTAGAATGGTGACGAAACGTCTGAAAACGAACCTTACAGCTCAGTGAGCAAGCTCACATCCAGAACCTCAACCGGAGCTACAAATCTTCTCAAAACTCACCCCACCCCCATCTCCTACCTACTCACCTCATCCCACCCTCTTGACCTGTTCGTCCTCCATAGACTGACCTATCCCCTCCCTACCTTCCCACCTACTGGCTCCATCCCCGCCTCTTTGACTGGTCTGTCTCCTTTCCACCTATCTTCTCCTCTGTCCATCTTCTATCTGCCTCCCCCCTCTCCCTATTTATTTCAGAAACCCCTTCCTCTCCCCCATTTCTGAAGAAGGATCTAGGCCCAAAACGTTAGCCTTCTTGCTCCTCTGATGCTGCTTGGCCTGCTGTGTTCATCCAGCTCTACACCTTGTTATCTCTGGTCTATGTTGATGCCCCTTTATGAATGGTATAAAATTTAAAGACTTGGTTTGATCCCCTTCACTCAAAGAAATGTTGCACAAAACGTCTGAATGTTTATTTATGGGTGCAATCCCAGCATTAAACCTTCTCCATGATCTGAGTGGCACACTAATTATTAAGTGCTCTTTGAACTTTGAATAGTATTACATCCTTGAAATAGGCTCTGACGTTAGATATTGTTTATAATGTTAGCAATGCAGTTTTGTGGGAATTTACTTATGGTTTTTTTGATACTTCTATTGTGATATCATGCCTAATATTTGACCAGATAATTAAGGCAGACACTTCAGTGCAGTTCTGAGGCAGTGCTGCACTGACAGAGGTGCCAATCATTGCAATAGACATGAATATGAGGCCCTCTCTGCTCCAGTGGTAGATGTAAAATAACGAAGACGTAAAAAGGGTTTCAGCCCAATATCTATGTAATATTTATTGTTGCATCAATATCATTGAAGTGGGATTATCTGGCCATTATTTCATCACAGTTTGTTGAATCGCACAAATTGGTATCTGTGTATCTAGCAGTACAATAGTGACAACACCACAAAAGTATTACTTTGATTGCAATTGCATTTTGGAAAGTCATGAGAGCATAAATGAAGCCACATAAATGCAGTTGCTATTGTTTTTAATGACATTCCATGGTGGTGAACAATTAATTACATTTCCTCAATCAAATATGTTAATATGAACCATGTGTCATGTAATTAAAACTGATATGACAAAAGATATTAATTTCACAGCAATTTGCAGATTACTGGCATATCTTATGTTTGGTTTGTAAGTAAAATACATTTTGAAAGTAGAACTTATTGTGTCTAAGTACATTCCTTGGTTGGGGAAGTAATTGTGTTAGACCCTCCCACTGATAACATTTTAAAAAGCTAAGATAGCATAATAAACTACAATAGCAGTGGTCAATGGATTTATTAATACTATCCAAGCTCTTTAGAGTAAAAATTTGCTGGAAGACAGAATTTGGAACAAAACAAGGCAAGAGACATAGACGACAATAAGACTGAATTGTGTAGTGTGTGACCCAGGCTAAAGTGACACAATGGTATAGAATGTAAACACGGAAGTGTACGATATCATGTGATTGGAAAGAAGCAGTATGGGCTAATGCATCAAGAAAGGTCTGCATTTAAATAACCCCTTTCATGAGCTCTGAACATTTCGAAGTGCTTTGGAAGCAGTGAAATAATTTTGAAGTCCATCATCGTTGTACTGTGCGACGGATGGTGGTGAATATGTTCAAACCATGTGTGATGTTGATTAACGGATAAGGGATAACCCCCTCATTCTTTACAACACTGTCACAGAGATCATTTATGTCCAACTGAGACAGCACGTAGTGTTTTGGTTTAAGATCTCATCTGAAAAATGGCACTTTGGATTGTTAGCTTTGTCTTCATGTCCTAGACTGAGACTTGAACCAGAAACCTATTGCCTGGTACATAATATATTCCACCATTGCTCAACTGCAAATTGCCTGTTGATAGAGGTACCATGCAGGTTACAAGAGTTCTAATCATGCAAGGACAAGTTAGTCTGGGCTTAGGTGAAGCCAACAAAAGGTCAGCAATTTGTCTTTGTAATGGACTAAAATGAAACATGACGTTTTGTAGGATTTCAGAGGAAACAATAGAGCTACACATTATGAGCAATCTGACAAGCCGGCAACTTAATGAGCCACACCTTCGGGTAAAGCTATCCCTTAATATATGTAGCTCAAGGTTATTAAAAAAAACAAGACAGTGTAATCTGCCAAGAAGAGGAAAATTATATTTACTATTCGATTACATGGTTAGTATTAAGTAAGTGGCACTGTGGATAGCCTGTGTAGAATTTCTCTTTAATCGGGATAAATGATTCAATGACGGTGTTACAATAACAACCCATCATATGTGAAGCCAACAACTATTTCTGAATGTAAAATAATGTAGTGTTGATTGACTGGGAGCTCTCCTACTTGAGAAATGGAAGTTTTCCATTTATACTATGTGAGCAGTTTACCAAATGAAATATCCCACTAGGGACAATTGCAAATACATAATCTGTGCAGAGATAATAGTCAGAAATGACTTGAACTTTGACTTTTTGGGTTGTGACATGACCTGAGACCCTGAATTAGCCCAACGTTTTACTACATGTACTGAACTAAGACTGTATACATTGAGCAAAATGTGATGTTGGCAGACATAAGTCATTTAGTGTTTATTCGTACTTTTTGACTATGTACATGTTAGTTTTTCCTCCAGAAATGTCTCATATCGTCAAAATGCAAGGAATTGAATCGAAATGCAGAAACACTTCTCTCCATTTGAATTATGCCATTGAGGTTTCCTTCAAGCTGTCAGACTAATTAAACAAATCGCATCTGAAAAAAAATGAACGTTCCCATTACATAACCTCACTTGCAATCACAATGAATCGGTTAAAATACCTTGGTATAATCATGTATAATGCAACAATGAAACTCTGTTAGACCTTTATTTACTCATGTTGAAGGCGCATCGCCAACGTCCTTTATTGCACCGTAATATAAGCTTGGGTTGTACAGGAAGTACTGATCTCTCCACTGTAGGCTGGTTGAGGCAAGCCACAACAATCCCAATATACTTAAGGTGTTACAGTGGCTTGAGAATAATTAAGACCAAACGGTGCCACAAAATGTATTCTATTCAGCTCACCTAACAATGCTGGCAATCTTTATTTCTCAATGAGGTCAAGGCTTATTTTGCAGGATCTCACCTATATTGAAGTGAACCGGTGAGAAGAAAAAATAATGTAAAGGCAATGAGAGCAGATAAATCCTTTGGTGTGCGATTAGGTGATTATTGGCTTGAGATTCAAATGGTTTGGAAGTCCTGCGTTTATATGGTTTTTTCAAATAAAATTGGTCATAGTGCATTATCAGGAGTAATACATAGTGTTAGAGGGATGAGGTCATGTGGTTCCTCTGGACCAGAATTCCTCTGGACTCTACCTGAAGGAGGTCATAACATGTCTGAAAAGGTTGGTTAAAAATGTCTAGAACCGGGGCTGATTTTTTTGTCCCTTTTCACAAGGAGCTGAAGAAGTGCCACACATCCCGAATTCACCAACATATTCAGTCTGAATTTCAACCAGCTCCAATATTTTGGATTGTTAAAATGGCCCAAACAGTCTTCCAATTCAAGGCCCCCTGCCCTTGGCTGGGATAACACCAGTGATGAGTGGAAGATGAGAGGCAAAAAAAAACTGCAGATTCTTGAATCCAAGGTAGATAAACAGGAACCTGGAAAAACACAACAAGGCAGGCAGCATCTGGAGGAAAGGAGCAGTCAACGTTTTGGGTATCGCCCTTCTTCAGGACTGTATTGTGTTTTATTCCCCTCAATCCTGAAGAAGGGTATTACCTGAAACGTTGGCTTCTTCTTCTTATTGGGTGGAAGAATGTCAAGTGAAGCAACAAAGCTGAATGATTGGCAGCTGGGTTCCTGGTTGTAGCTGGGTAGATTTTGCTGCTTACTTTTGAGCTCTTCATCAGTGTGATGCCAGTTTGCGGCTAAGTTCCTGAAACAAGTCAACTGAAAGTTTCTTAGGGCATGCCTGCAATATGGTGTGGGCTGTCAGATCAGTGAGGTGGATCGCTCGAAGTAGCCCCGGCTTCTCAGTTGCATTCCTGCAGTGTACTTGCTATAATCTCAGACGCAAACCTTAGGGATCAAATCCTGGGAACTTGGGGTCAGCAGGAAGGGGCAGGTACATGAGCAAAGAGAGAAAAAAAAAATCTGAGAGCGTGGATTTTTCACCCGTTTTCTTCACCCGACCTGTGAACTTGGGAAATGTTAAGGAAATTGTTTCCAGGCCATAAAGGGTGTCGGGGGTCCATTGAGGAAGTGAGGTTTATAAATTGTCAGGACACATTAAAATGGATGGTGAAGGAATTCACCTGGACAGAGGGGAGCAGACAATACAAACATGAACCAAGGGGATGAGGGTCAGTCCAAAATGGAAGGAAAGTAGTGCTTGTGTGAACAACAATAATATCTTCAATAAAGTGTTATCAAATTTTAGTATCAAATCATATATGGATAAACAAATTCATTTATTTAAATAACTTGGAAAATCTGGGGCAATTGACCCTGGAGATAAGACGATAAAGAGGAGAATTGATAAAGATACTTAAAATCATGAGGGGTCTTCACAGACTAAATACGGAGCTGATATGATTTGGGGAAAAATGTCTTTTAAGACAGTGAAGGGCTACGATCTGGAATGCAGTACCTGGGAGAGCGGTGGAGATAGATTCAGTTGAGACTTTCAAATGAACATTGAATAATTAAAAAGAAGAGAAAGTGCTTGCAGGACTACTTGGAAGAAGCAGGGAAATGGGAATGCATGCGTAACTCTTCCAGACAGCCTGATGACAAGGGGCTAGTTGGCTTCATTCTGTGCTGTAGCCATTCTAGGACGTCTTCAGATAGGGTATCAAAACATATTGCGCCCATAGGTGCTAGCGAGTTTTGAGAAGATTTGTAGCTCAGGTTGAGTTTCTGGATGTGAGTTTGCTCGCTGAGCTAGGAGGTTCGTTTTCAGACATTTCGTCACCATTCTATGTAACATAGTCTGTGACCCTCCAATGAAGCGCTGGTGTTATGTCCCGCTTTCTATTTATCTGTTTAGGTTTCCTTGGGTTGGTGATGTCATTTCCTGCATTGGTGATGTCATTTCCTGTTCTTTTTCTCATAAGATGGTAGATTGATTTGGAGTTAGTGTGTTTGTTGATGGAGTTCCGGTTGGAATGCCATGCTTCTAGGAATTCTCGTGCGTGTCTCTGTTTGGCTTGTCCTAGGATGGATGTGTTGTCCCAATCAAAGTGGTGTCCTTCCTCATCTGTATGTAAGGATACTAGTGGTAGTGGGTCATGTCGTTTTGTGGCTAGTTGATGGTCATGTATCCTGGTGGCTAGCTTTCTGCCTGTTTGTCCGCCTGTTTGAAAGAGAGCCACCAGGATACATGAACATCAACTAGCCACAAAACGACATGACCCACTATCACTAGTATCCTTACATACAGATGAGGAAGGACACCACTTTGATTGGGACAACACATCCATCCTAGGACAAGCCAAACAGAGACACGCACGAGAAGCATGGCATTCCAAACAGAACTCCATCAACAAACACATTGATTTGGAGCCAATCTATCATCCTCTGAGAAAAAGAACAGGAAATGACATCACCAATGCAGGAAATGACATCACCAACCTAAGGAAACCTAAACAGATAAATAGAAAGCGGGACATAACACCAGCGCTTTATCGGAGGCTCACTGTTGATGTTACCTAGAATGGTGACTGATTATCCGGGAACAAACCTTCCAGCTCAGTGAATCAGCTTACATCCGGAACAAAATAAAGACCCACTCCTTTGTGGACCGAGAGGAGGAGAGCGCTGTGTTGGAGGTGAAAGGAAGACGTCGGGTTGGCTGTGCACCCTTGCAACCGGTGGATCTTAATGCTGGCTTCGGCCTAACGCTGGTTCAGGGGAGCAGCCAACCTGCAACGATGGCTGCGGCAAGTACTCGTGCCCCAGGTCAGGGGGTCCAGAACACCATCCATGTTTCCGTGAAGAAGGTGGATGAAGGTGCACCTGTGGACCGCACCTTCTTCGTGAAGAGGGTCCTGTTGGACGGTTGTGGGTTCGCTGCTGCGGACATTTACTGCCTGCAGGATTTCCCCGCAGGAGGTTTTTACGATGTAACCTTCAGGAGTGCCAAGCTTTGGGAGCGCTTCCTGGAGGTTTTCAAGGAGAAAGGAGGTGAGGGCCACCTCTCTGTATTGACCGCTGTCCTGCTGTTCGTGATGCCAGCACAGAGGAGCCGTATGGTGACTGTACACATGTACAACCCGCATGTGCCAGCAGTTGATGTCCTGACCTTCCTTGGAAGGTACGTGAAGGTGGAAGGGGACCTAACTGACATCATGGACCCCTTTGGCATCTGGACCAGTAAGAGGCAGGTCAAGGTGACGCTGAGGATGGGTGGAGACGGGAACATCGTACCCCCACCGTCCAGCTTCGTGATCGGTGGGAGCAAGGGCTACCTGACCTACGCAGGGCAACCTAAAGTCTGCCATGCCTGTGGTAGGTCAGGTCACGTGGCGGCCGACTGCAAAGCCACCATCTGCGGGAACTGCAGGGAGGAGGGACACCTTGCAAAGGATTGCCCACAAGAAAAAAGTTGCAACCTTTGCAGGGAAGCAGGCCACCTCTATAGGGCATGCCCGCGGCGGGGGACCACCTACGCCCCGGTCGCCGGCAGGGGCAATGCGGAGCCAGCCCCACCGGAAGAGAGGAAGGCACCAGGGCCCTGCAAGGACCCCACTAATGTGCAGGAGGGCCAGGTTGTGCAGGAGGGCCCAGCCCCACAGGATAGGCCCGAGGCCAGCAAAGCGCCCCTCCAGGCTCCGCTCCCCCCCGACAACCCGGAGTCAATGGAGGCGGTGACAGGCGACCCGGGGAGTGGACGATGGTCCAGAAAGCGAGGAAGAAGGTGCGTTGGCGGGCCCAGGAACTGCAACCATCAGGTGGGAAGAGGCAGCTACAGGGGGGCTATAAATGCTCCTCTGATGAGGGACATTCGGAGAGGGACCTCCCAAAGCAGAAGCTAAAGATCTCAAGGGAGAAGGAAAGCAGCACCCCGCTTCCAGGTGACGGGAGGCATCCTGAGGCTCCCTCCAACACCCAGTCACGGGAAGGAGGAAACAGCACATCCCCAGCCTGACCCAGAGCCGGACTCTCCTGCCTCCGTACCCCCGACGGGGGGATGCCACCCAGAAGGCAGCACGGACGGTTTCCTGAGCTCGGAGAGCATCCAGCAGTTAGCCCGGGCAATGGGCATGAAGGGACAGATGGAGGGGCTGGACCTTGGACTTGGGGAGGGTACTGTGGTCACTGCCCACAATGGGGGTACGAGTTGCAAGCATTAATGTGCGCAGCGTCAAGTCCACCGCAAGATGTGTGTCCACGTTGGCCTACCAGACCACGGTCAAGGCGGGCCTCCTGTTTCTGCAGGAGTGCGGGATACCGCACCTAGGCAGGTACAGGAAATGGCCTGGCGCCTGGACCTGTGGGCCTTCAATCTGGTCGGGGGTTAACGACTGTCGCTCCTCGGGCCTGGCTATTCTGCTGCGGGGGTGCAACTTCACCATCTCTCAAGTTCAGGAGGTGGTGGGGGGGTGCCTCCTAGTGGCTGACGTCACCTACAGGAACGCTCCCCTGAGGCTGATCAACGTGTACGCCCCAGCGGTATGGAGTGAGCGGTTGGCCATCCTGCAGCGGCTTCCACCCCTGCTGGCTATGTCCAGGCTGGTCATCCTAGGCAGAGACTTCAACTGCATCATCGATACAGATGGAAGATCCGGCGTGAGGACAGCGGGTGGGGGGAGTCAACTGGATGTCACGTCCAGATTCCAGATGGGCACGGCGAAGGACGCCAAGCTGCTCGACAATCTTCAGCACTCCTGCAGACGGAGCGCAGCGGAGGTACACCTGGTTGCGGCCAGATGGGTCTACTCACTCAAGGATAGACTTCCTGTTTGTGTCACAGGTGTTCTTGGTCAGGTCCACCGGCGTCGAGCCGGTGTTCTTCTCTGACCACTGCCTTCTGCTGGCTGACTGCCACTTACAGGATGACCAGCCGGCCGGCAAGGGGACGTGGAAGCTCAGCACGACTCTGTTGACCCCAGAGAACATTGAGGAGCTTAAGAGGGAGTACGCCGGTTGGAGAACCGTGAAACCCCTCTTTGAGTCTCTGGGCGACTGGTGGGAGATGGTGAAGGAGAACATCAAGCGGTTCTTTGTCCTCAAGAGTGTTCGGAAGGTGAGAGAGAGGTGGGGAAAGCTGTTGTGACTCCAGAAAAGGGTGCAGCACCTGCTCCTTCTGCAGTTGATGGGGGTCGATGTCACGGAGGACCTCCGTGAGGTGAGGGGCCAGCAAGCCTTGCTCTTCACCGTGGAGGCCTCCAGGATAATCTTCCGGTCCAGGGTCTGCTCCGTGGAGCAGGACGAGACGTGTTTGCGTTTCTTCTTTCAGAAGGTGCTCAAAGAGAGCTCTGTGCTTAGCCGGCTGAAGGAGGACAACGGCTCGGTGACGTCGTCTCGGCCTGACATTTTGAGGATCAGCAGATCCTTCTATGCCGGACTGTACGACATGAAGCCCACGGACAGCACGGCCTCCAATTCGTTCCTGTCGTCTATCACGGAGGTCTTAGACGATGGCACGAGGGAGTGGCTGGACCAGCCGATATCCCTGGACGAGCTGACCAGAGCCCTCAAGTCTTTGGAGAGGAATAAGACTCCCGGGAGCGACGGCTTACCGGTCGAGCTGTATTCCGCTCTGTGGGACCTGGTCGGCCAGGACCTGCTGGAGGACTATGATAGTGCACTTCGGGTAGGGGAATTGTGCAAGTCCATGAGGAAGGGCATCATCACCCTCATTTACAAGAGGAAGGGGGAGAGGGAAGAAATTAAGAATTGACGTCCCATTTCACTAATGAACATGGACTACAAAATCCTGGCCAAGGTCATAGCCAACCGGGTCAGGTCTGTTCGTTGATTCACCCTGACCAAACCTGTGCTGTGCCGGGCAGAAAAATCGCTGAGAGCCTCGCGGTCATCAGGGATACGATCGCCCACGCGCAGGGCAGGCGGGTGGACACCTGCCTCGTCAGCCTGGACCAGGAGAAGGCCTTCGACAGGGTCTCTCATGCTTACATGAGGGACGTCCTCTCCAAATTGGGGTTCGGGGAGGGCATCTGCAATTGGATCCGGCTGCTCTACACCAACATCGTTAGCGCAGTCTCGATCAACGGGTGGGAGTCGGACAGTTTTCCCGTCAGATCTGGAGTCAGGCAGGGCTGCCCGCTCTCTCCTGCCTTGTTCGTGTGCTGTGTGGAGCCCTTCGCCGCAGCCATCAGGAAGGATGTGAGCCTGAAGGGCGTGACTATCCCAGGCAGTGGAGGCCTTCAGGTCAAGATCTCCCTGTACATGGACGACGTCGCCGTCTTCTGCACCAATCATCAGTCGGTGAGTAGGCTGTTGGACATCTGCGGCCAGTTTGAACTGGCCTCGGGTGCCAAAGTCAATGGGGTAAGAGCGAGGTCATGTTCTTCAGGAACTGAGACGACAGCTCCTTCATCCCCTTCGCCGTCAGGACAGACTACCTGAAGGTGCTGGGTGTTTGGTTCGGTGGAGCTGGGGCATGCACTAAGACTTGGGAGGAAAGTATCACTAAACTGAAGCAGCAGCTGGGCAGGTGGATGCTCCAGTCCCTCTCCATCGCGGGTAAGAACCTGGTTGTCAGCTGCGAGGGACTTTCAGTACTGTTGTATGTGGCGCAGGCCTGGCCTATTCCCTGGACCTGTGCCGCTGCAGTCACCCGGGCCATCTTCAACTTCATTTGGGGGTCGAGGATGGACAGGATCCGCAGGGACACCATGTACAAAGACCTGGAAAATGGGGGAAAGGGCGTACCGAACGCCACCCTCGCCCTGACGGCTACCTTTGTGTGCGGCTGCATCAAGCTGTGCGTAGATCCTCAGTACGCAAACACCAAGTGTCACTACTTACTGAGGTTCCACCTGTCCCCGGTGTTGTGAAGGATGGGCCTGGCCTCGTTGCTGCGGAACGCTCTGAGTAGTTGGACCGTCCCGTACATCCTGTCCTTCGTGGAGAAATTTTTGAAAGAAAACACCTTTGACCACAAGGCCATCAGGCAGTGGTCAGCACGTAGTATCCTCGAGACCCTTTGGGAAAAGGAGAGGGTGGATCCCGTCGTGTGGTTCCCCACGCAGACTACCAAAGTTGTTTGGCAGAATGCCTCATCGCCAGAACTTTCAAACAAGCACAAGGACATTGCTTGGCTGGAGGTGAGAGGGGCTCTGCCAGTGAGATCCTTTATGCATGCCCAGAATCTCTGCGCCACCGCACGCTGCCCTCGAGGCGGCTGCGGGAGGGACGAGACTGTCAATCACCTCCTTCTGGAGTGCGCCTATGCGCAGGAGTTCTGGAGGGTGATGCAGTGGTATTTGTCGAGGTTCGTCCTGAGCAGCTCCGTGACACGGGACTCCGTGCTGTATGGGCTGTTTCCCGGGACGGACACCGAGACCAACATCAAGTGTGCCTGGAGGACCGTCAATGCGGTGAAAGACGCTCTTTGGTCAGCCCGCAACTTGCTGGTCTGTCAGCTGAAAGAACTGACCCCGACTGAGTGTTGCAGACTGGTGCACTCCAAGGTCCAGGACTACGTGCTGAGGGACGCACTAAAGCTTGGGGCAGCCGCCGCCAAGGCACGGTGGGGAAAGATCACCGTATGAAACCCCTCATCCAGAATGGAAAAAAGGGTCCTATCTGGTAACTGGGCCCAGCTGGCGCCTTCCCCAACTGGTCAGGGGGCCACCTGGGACTGTGCGGGGTGACGACTGCCGGGGTATTTTCTTTGCTTTGTTTTTTCCTTCTTTTTTTTTCCTTTAGTTGGTGTACGTACCCCCTGGGTAACCCAGAGCGGCTTGCATGACTGGGTAGGTGTATAAATATGTTTTATTTTTTGTACATCTTATGAATAAAGTATATTTTTTCAAATAAAAAAAAGTGACGAAACGTATGAAAACTAACCTTCCAGCTCAGCGAGCAAACTCACATCCCGAGAGTATCACAAACTTGATAAAACATCTCAGTTTTAAACAGTTTTTGAAAGACAGAGGTGAAGAGTAGGAAGGAAATGCCCAAGATTAGGACTTAGGCAGTGAAGGCATACCCGCTGATAGTATGATTAAATTCAATGTTACCCAGAGGCCAAATTGAAGGATACAGAAATCTTGTCGAACTGGAAATGATTACAAATATTGGCGATACGTTTGAGATGATGAGAAGAATTTGAAAATGGAGAAACTGTCTAATATGGAGCTGGTATAGATCAACAACACAGGAACATAAGAAAGTACGAAAACAGAGTTGTTCATTCAGCCCCTTGAGCCTGTTTTGTCATTCAATAAGCTCATGGCCGATCAGTGGCCGAACTCCATATATTTGCCTTTGGCCAAAATCCCTTAACACATTTACTTAACAAAGGAAATCTTAGAATTAAACTTAACAACTGATCCTGCATTCTCTGCCATTTTAAGAAGGAGAGTTCCAAACCTCTACCATTCTTTCTATGTAGACGTTCTTCCTAATATTTCTCCTGAGATGTCCGGCCCTAAATCTCAGACTATGCCCCTAATTCTGGAACAAGTGCAAGGATGATGACTGAATGAGATTCATTGTAAATTGAGTCATAGGCAACTGAGTTTTTGGATGATTTTGAGTTAATGGATAATAGGATGTGGGAGAATGGCTGGAGTGAATTATTGTTTGGGTTGCTTGAAATTCTTTTCTGTTCATGTTGGTACTTCATTTTTAACTATGCCTAGTTCTGCTGTGGGAAACTTTTGTATTGCAGTTGGTAGCACCTCTGTGGCTAAGTCAGAAACAGTGGGTTCAAGTAACACTGTAGGACTTATTGGCCACAGAAGGATTGTTTATAAAGAAGCCAAACATGTTGTTGATTAACTTGCTAATCCTTCCAAAATAACCATAGCAGGTGATAAGAGCAGGAGATATTTCTGCTCAGCAATGCTTGCTCTGGAATAATGGGTCTTTGCAGATTATGATTAACTGCATAGGAATGGTGCCAATATAAGAACACTATCCCTCACTTATGAATTTAACCAGGGTTAATCTCTGTGCTTGACGTTAATGGTAAAGTGGACAATACAGTGAACAATGTGGTTGTACATTGTGATCAAATTCTGCTGCTCATGATGATAACCCACAGTGCTGTATGGCTGGGATGACAAGGTGTGGAGTTGGACAAACACAGCAGGACAAGCAACAGCTTAGGAGCAGGAAAGCTGATGTTTCGGGCCTAGACCCTTCATCAGCCTATACGGCCGTTAGCTTTTGAGGTGGTAGATCTGTTCTGAATCTATCCCAATTATCTTGCTGCAGAGTGACTTTGTCTCCATAAAGACTGCAGTGATCATTCTTATCAATATTCTCATGACAGACGGATCTGGCACAGTTTGATTGGTGAAGATGAGTTCATGGGGGTTTTCACTTGTTTCCTTTCATTGATTTCCTCAACAGCTGACTCAAGTTCAAAGTTATTGGTATAACTCAACATAACTGCCACAATGTCCCACTATCTATTCTTTTTTAACTCAGAGACTGATTGGTATACCTTTGTGAACTTTTATCTTTTTTAGACTCACCTCGCCTTTTATTGCTAAGCTGGGTGTATGCGTGTTTCATTATTACTTCTTCTCACGTTTTATTATTTCAAGAAAACTTGGTTAAATTGATCACTTTTAAGACATAAGTTCACTTGGTTTGGGAGGAAAGCATCCACAAGGGAAGGGATTTTTAAAAAATTATCCTTGTCACTACTAAGCAAGGTGTTGGGGTGAATAAATAAGGGATTTTCCTTCCTCACTCTAGAAGTTTTACAACTTTTGTATCCTGTCTAGAGCTGTATTATGATGTGGAGATGCTGGTGTTGGAGTGGGGTGGAGAAAGTCAGAAGTCACGCAACACCAGGTTATAGTCCAACAGGTTTAATGGAAATCATAAGCTTTTGGAGTGTCGCCGCCCCCCCCCAACGCCCACATCAGATGAAATGAGGACCTCATCCAGAGACTGGTTGTAACAGTGTGTCATCTCTGGATTGTTCGGAGGCACACTATCACAACTGTACAGTTATAATAGATATAGTAAAAAAACTGTAATCTTCATTTAAAAATGGACTCAAAGGAGTTTATACACATCGATCCAAGAAGCTCTCTGCCTTTCCTTTTTGATTCAACCGTGCCTGGTATCAAGGTTGTATTTATTTAAAGAAGGATCACAAGAGATCTTTTAGAAATTCAATTAACATTTCCACAAAGGGTAGATATGGGTGGCCTTTATATCTCACCAAAGCTGAAAGAGTAGATGATGCATGAGGCAGTTAAGAAGTTAATTTCTGAGGATAAAAGACAATGGATGGAACTATCATCCTGTCTTGAACTAACTCAATATCTACTTTCTTTTCCTCCCTTTATCTTTTCACAGCATGTGGATGTCAGTGGCTAAGCTAATTCTTGTTTCAGAGGGCAGTTAAGAGGCAACCACATTGTTGTGGGTCTGGAGTCAAATGGAGACCGGACCAGTTTGGACAGCAGATTTCATTCCCAGGAGGGCATGAGTGAACCAATCAGGTTTTCATAACAATTGATGGTAACTGCAATTTCCCAATTCTAGAGTTTGTAAATTTAATTTAAATTCAACCAGCCATCATGGTAGGATTTGAACCTGTGCTCTCCGGGACATTAGACTGAGCCTGCAGGTTACTAGACCAGGAGCAAATTTTAACTATTCAACTATATAAGTCATTGCGATTTTTGAATCTAACTTCAAGTTTCAATCTTTGCAATTGTAATTTAACAACTAACTTTATTACTTTTACCCAAGTAATTTATAGCAACAGCTGTGGAATAAGCAATTTTCAAAAAAGGCTAGTTTTAAAATAGAAAGCTGTGCTTGCTGGTTATTTTTAAATGGAAACACTCCAATTAAAGGGGGCCTACAAACAGGCATATACAAGCTCTAAGACCAGGGATCACTTTGAGGAAATGTCTTGCACGTGGTTATGATAGATTTTTAAAAAATGCAACAGTGGTAACAAGATTGATGGAGAAAAGTTTTCATTTTTCAGCTACATCATCATTTTTTCCCTTGGACTTTCAAGCACGCCATCGCAAATAGTAAAGCACCAGTTAATTTTAAGGTAAGGTCAGACATTTCCATGTTCCTTTTCATCAATGTTGGTGGAAAAGTAATTATTTCGAGCCCTGCACAGTGGTACTTTTCACAACTTTTTGTCTCTCTCTTCAGAAAATCTTCAGGTTTACAGCAATTTAATTATGGCGACGAGCACAATTCCAGCTCACTACAAAATGCCAGCCCAGGTGCTTACACGTGTATTTGGCTAAAAGAAAATGGTTGGTGGAGGAGACGAGAGGATTTGAGCGCGATGAATCATCTTGATAAGCATAGATTCACTGAAGTACACTTTGATGCAGATTTACTTACCAGTATCCTTCTTTATTTAAAAGATTTAGGGAGACTAAGGTGTACTATTGGGTTCCTCGTGTCGACACATCAATTCCACTGCTTTCGCAAAATTTGAGACAGTTGCCCCTTGCAATTGTGACAAAGTGCTACTGGAGCTGAAGCAGCTTGAAATAGATGGGCATTATTAAGGTAATTGACTCACCAAGCCATTGCAACATGCAAAATGGAAAGCTAAACTTGGAGTGTATGCAAACATTACGGCCGTCAGCGAAACTATAATTGCAAATACTCACTTTCTACAATCCTAGTGCAATCAGCTATATTCTGTGACTTCCGTCTTTGTGAAGTGATGGAGTTATCCCCAGATACCACTTTTGGTGCAAACTGGTCATCTTGCAGTTCTTGTTATCCGTGAATGTGGATCAATATGGCAGAATGCCTTTTCAACTCTAGCACCCAGCTCAATCCAAAAGATTACTTATTTCTTCAGCGTTATTGGGCACTTAGGAGGCTCTCACTTCTTGACATTGCCATCACCCATGGAAAAGAAAAAGCAGAACATGACCATCGTTTATCAATGATGCTCATTCAACAAGTACAAAGTATGGACAAATGCACATTCATGACATCTAAGATTGAAATCCTAGTGAATGGAGTGACTGCAGCTAGAGTAAAGCTTACAGAATGTTTTGAGTAGTTCCCATGGGCGGTACCCAAGGGGTAATGATTCAACTGTTAAGCTCCTGGGTGACTTGAGATGAACTGGCCCCACTTCCTTATTCATCTACCCCCTTGACCAGTTTCACCAAGGTTGCTTCATAAAGAGTTTATAATGTCGCATCAACTTTTGACAGTAGATGGCCGGCAGCATTCGGGAGTGAGAGTCTTTCTTCGGTTGTCATGCTTCTTTCTGATTGACTTGCTGATAAGTTAGTGACCAGCTCTCAGAGTGAGAGAGTCATTTCACTTGCAATGTACAGGTGGCTATTGGCTGCTTCTTCAATTTTCACAGCAGCCTAGCACTCCAACTCGAACTATTGCATATAACCTCATTCTACAAGCACATCTTCATGACCGTACACACGTAGTCAAATTTTAGCCCATTTTCCTGTGTGGCAGAAGCACAAAAAATATCTGCAAGGTTGAATTTCTGTAGGAAGGGGGAAGATAGTCAATGCTCTCATTATCCCTTCTTGTTCCATCTTTCCCTTTTTGAATGAAACTTCTCTGCCAATCTACAGGTGCAACATTCCATGGAGCTCACAGAAGACTGATCCAGACCTCACTGAATTTACATTTGTCTTCTTTCTCTCTCTCTTTAGCAATTCTCTTTTAAAAACACTACTTGGAATGAAAAGTTAAGCAACAACCCATAGCATTTCATTGCTCTAATCTATTGTCATGACAAAAGGACACCATCAAAGCCACTGAAAAGTTTCTGACCATGTGTAATGTGTAGGAGTTGGCGTTGGTCTATTGAACAAACTGCAGAAATTTCCATTAGCATGGAGGGGCCATTATAAACAACTGTGAATACTGTATACAGAGAAGTATGCAGTAAAGACACCTGTTCCCATGGCAGAAAAAATATGCAATGATTACTGTACTATGATGTGGTACGAACCACTGGTGGCTTATAGTTTGAGCAGATTTCTGTCACCAATTTTTTTTCAATGCTGAGTTTAAAAGTATATCTAAATGGCAGTGGTAGGGGATAAAACATGGTTGATTCTAACAAAAAGACATGCTAGCCTTAACAGTAAGGTATATCCTGTTGCATAATAGTATTAGGAATAAACTTATTGACTGAAAACTGTCAAGAGGCATTGATGTCATATCTGTCTTAATCAGGAGGACTTTGTCAGACTGCTCCTTTTCTACCCAATGACTAGGTGGCATCCTCAAACTGGGTGTAGCTTCAACTCTGAGGTGAAGAAAGTAGATCAAAAATTAAGAGATAATAAGGTGTAGAGCTTGATAATCACATCAGCCAGGCAGACCCGAAATGTCAGCCTTCCTGCTCCTCTGATGTTGCCTGGCCTGCTGTGTTCATTTAGCTCTACATCTTATTATCTCAGACTTTAGCATCGGCAGCTCCTACTATCTCTGATCAAAAATTAACACTTTTTTAATGCTCCCTGATTAAAGAGATTCAAATGTGGAGCTGAGGAAATGCTGCTCATAGATGTGGACTGCATCAGCTGAGAAAGGGAAGCGGATATGGCTTGATAGTTTGCATGGAAAGAAGAATCAAGGATGGGCTTTGTGAAGAAAGCAGATTTGAAGGAGAAGTCGAATAATCCCGAAGGAGGTGAATTTTCAGCTAACTTGGGCATTAGGAAGGGAAGTTTAGCTTGTCAGCAATTTTTTTGGAGTTGGGCAAAAATGAAACCAAAGGGTTAAATCTTCAGGCCTCACTGGGATGGAGTTGGATTAGGCCCAAAAATATTGGAGCCAATGGAGCTGCTTGTTTCCCAATGTTATTCTTGTTGCTGGCCATTTTAGCAATGGAAAGTTTAGGCCAACAGGCCACTCTTCCCCCACACGGTGGATAGCTAACTGGGATAACTAAGTTTTGGCCTTGAAAGAAGATTGATTAGAATTTACAGGAAGGCATCCAGTTTCCTGACCTGATGGGGGGATGCACTTTATACTTTTGCAGGCAGGTACCCAGGAACAGGTCGGTATCATTTGTTTTTCATCTTCATCCTCCATTCATATTTTCCATCCACATCTTCCAGGGATTGCAGTTTTCCCTAAGTTTTTACTTTAAAAAGGAAATGCTACGGCCCTTATGCTTTCCGTACAGGCAAGAGAACAAAAATCCTCAGTCCATCATAGGTTTCAGGTTTTGCAGGTGAGTTATCTTTATGTTGAATTGGAATCTGTAGCTTTGTTTTAGTCTCTTGCTAGTCAGTGTGCAAAATTTTTCAGTACATATGCAAAGAGTATGTGCCATAAACACTCATTACAACTTTCAGTGTATATATATGACATTGCTTGTGACGTTCTATGCTACATGATAGATCGATTGATCCCAGTAAAACTATGGATGATGAAGGAAAATGATTGCTGAGAGTGTTCACCCTCCAGCAAGTTGACATTTAGGAGTGAGAATGCATGGTGGTCATCAGCACTGTGTCCAACAGACTGCTTAAAATGAAGCCACAAAGCAAAACAAGTCATGCTGGTAATTCATTGCATATTTACAAAGTAGCCAAGTCATAGAGCCATAGAGTCATAGAGATATAGGGCGTGGAAACAAACCGTTCAGTCCAATTCATCCATGCCAACCTGATATCCAACATTAATCTAGCCCCATTTGCCAGCATTTGGCCCATATCCCTCTAAACCCTTCCTATTCATATACCCATCCAGATACCTTTTAAATGTTGTAATTGTACCAGCCTCCACTATGTCCTCTGGCAGCTCATTCCATACATGCACCACCCTCTGCGTGGAAAAAGTTGCTCTTTAGGTCCCTTTTAATTTTTTTTCCTCTCATCTTAAACCTATACTATCTAATTTTGGACTCCCCTGTCCCAGGAAAAGACCTTAGCTATTCACCCTATCCAGGCCCATTATGATTTTATAAACCTTGATACGGTCACCCCTCATCATCTGATGTTCCAGGGAAAATAGCCTCAGCCTATTCAGCCTCTTCCTACGGTTCAAACTCTCCAACCCTAGCAGTATCCTTGTAAATCTTTTCTGAACCCTTTCAAGTTTCACAATATCCTCCCTAAAGCAAAGAGACTGGAATTGCATTGCAGTATTCCAAAAGTGGCCTAACCAATGTTCTATATAGCTGCAACATGACCTCCCAACTCCTGTACACAATGCACTGACCAATAAAGACAAGTGTATCAAACACCTTCTTCACTATCCTGTCTACTTTGGACTTCGCTTTCAAGGAACTGTGAACCTGCACTCCATGCTAGTCCTTAACATTTTATAGCCAATGCAGATATATCTGTCAAATTATTTATCTCTGGAATATAGAGTGAGGACAGGGTCTGTCACTTCATTAGTCAACTGGGCAATCATTGCAGCGTTGGAATACTTGGCAAATTTTGGCTAACTGCTAAAGGGATGCGAAAGGCTCAGACCTGGTGATATACATATCAATGGTTGACAACGTGATGGCAGCTTGAACTTTGTTGCTCTACAGGAGAGCACTTAGGGAGATGTTATGGTTTTCCTAGTGTTACTTGGGTCATCAATTGGAATGAGCTCTAGAAAAGTTGGGGAAGGTAATAAGCTAGCCATAGCCTTACAGTAATATACTTGTCTCTGAGTTCAAATATTGCACCTTCAAGCCTCTAGCCAGTACCTTCAGGATTCACTTTAAACCGACAGTTCAGTACAGCAATGAGATATTAAACATAGACCGTATCTGACTTCTCAGTAAAGTGCTTTATAATGTCCTGAGGTTGTGAAGGACACTATGCAAATACACACCTCTTGTTTCTTACTCTTGGAGGAATCTATCAGGATTGAATGGAAATAAAGGAAAGGAGAATTATCCTAAATACCAATAACAGGAGGTGTTTAGTAGTGATAGCAATTGAGGAAAGACCAAATATGGTAAAGCCTTGCAAGAGTGCAGAAGTGTAGGAAATAAACTAGTCCAAGATTATCGCCTTAAATCTTGTTTCTTCATTGTGTGCACCTGCAAGTCGTTCTTTGAAATAGAGACCCAGGAAATTTTAACTGCTGATCCTCATTAGTCTTTGCTGACCTGATTCTTGGCTAAAGCAAATGGATACGGGTTGGACCACCACTGCAGTGATACGCTAATCCAGCGACCAAACAGCTTAGCAATGAATAGGAGAGGGTTTGCGAACATCTACAACGGGGAAAGGGTGAAAAACTATGGCAGGGAAGGCCCAAGCTATGTAAATGAAGTCTGACACTCAGTCGTGGGTACGCTTCGAGTTTATCTGCTCCCAGTCAGGGACCGATCATGGTTCACTCGACCCAATCTCTTTTCCCCAATTCTCTGTAGCTGCCACAATTCTGCTTATATAAAGCTGCTTATGTTCTGATATGAGTAAGGTTTTTGTTTGCAACTGGTAATATATTTTGCAAGCAAGGAAAGACATGGAAGGCTCTGCCTGAAAAAGTAGTGGAATTGGATTCACTAGTAACTTAGAAAAGGGAATTGGATAAATCCAGGGAGTTACACTAACTGGAAAATTTCAAGGAGCTGACATGAGAATGGTGAGCTGAATGGCCTCATTCTGTATCATGTGCGTGTGTGCGCACACACACACACACACACACACACACACACACACACACACACACACACACACACACACACACACACACAAAGGTCAATGCAAGGGGATTTTTATTCCACCTTCGCTCAAGGCTACTGCGAGTTAGTGGGACTAGCTGTCGTACACTGTTTCCATGACACTTTCTGTAGGTAAATTTTAAAGCAAAAGGAGACAGTATTGAGAAGCATTTCAAAACATTGCTATAATTAATACATGCAATAAAAACGACATTTGGAATCTAACTGTCCTGTTACATTTGACCTGTGTGTTTTTTACAATCTGATTCTCATAAAGGATTCAACGTAGATGCAAACAATTAACAAAGCTACAGCCAAGCTGATAAAACCTTAGCTGGTTTGTCACCCTAACTGGTTAGCTCAAACAGGGACTGAGCTTGGGGCTTTTCTGGTAATGAATGGCTCAATGCTATATCAAGCAAACCAGTGCCAACTGTACCTTTAGAGACAGATCCGGACAGGACCTTGGCAGATGGGGTCACTTAGCTTCTACATCAAGAAAGATGCAACTTTGCAATAATCACGGTCACTGCAGCTTTAATAATTGTTGACAATATCTTCATACTGAACTCAAGGTCTTGAGCTTATTAATTTGGAATGATTTCTTTAGCAGGAGTGCATTGTTTTCTACAGGAGGACACTGCTCTGGCTGATTTGGATTAGGAATAAAACGCTGAAATGCAGTGTTAAGAAAAATACTAACTGTAAGCTGGTTGAGAAATAAAATATATCTCAAGATACAAAAGAAGCAGGCCAGGTGAATAGCACAAAAGTAGTGGTTTTGACTGCAGATGGATGTTGCAATTAAATGATCAAATGAATCACTGTGAACCCTTTCAGTCTCGTAAATGGACTTAATTCCTTTTGACACTGAACCAACTCTAAAGGCACGTTCGTTATTTCAAGCTTACGGCAATAATGCCTTAAAACACCAATTATCTTGCATGCACATTGTGACAGAAGGAAGTAGCCTGAATATTAAATAGCATACACTCCTGCAATTAATTGTAGGACAATGAATGGCACTGAAAGGAAAAGGCGATGCTGATGGGCTCAGGGAATGTCAGATAAGAATCGAATTACAAAAAAAGACACATGCTAAATGTAAAAAGAAATTTAGATTTCAAATTAATGCTTCTCTGCCTCTATTAATTATTGCAAGGTTTTAGAATTCATCTCAATACCGTCTGCTTGTGGCTTTATCATTTACCCTATAGAAAGTGACAGAGAAAACAGTGAAGGATGGCTTGTTCTGCAGATGATTATGTGTTACTAACTTGTTGTTACTTGTCTTCAGGCAGTGGATAACCAGCAATCACCTGTGCTATGCATTGTTCCACCTATCATGCTGGTGCACTGAAGGAATGCAAAGCTTTTTCACTTGTTCAGCAGTGTATTTTTACTGACATTTAATGAGAAACATTTATTAATCTCTGGCAAGTGCAGTTATGTCCTTTAAACTGAAGATAATGCAGTAACGAATACTTTAAAAATAGCTGCACTATTTTAAAATTGTAATGTCAAATGCTTTTCCAGTTAACTTGTACCTTTTCACCATGTACTTGGTGACATGTGCCATTTGGCCATTTGCAAATTTTGCTCATATAAAGATTTGTGCACCAATGTACAAGTTTGGGGGGGGTCGCACAGGACAGCATTCTTTGTCTCCATAGAGCCCTGAGGAACTCAGATGCATCTTCTGATTAGAAAATTCCGAGCTGAAGTGACTCAAAACCACAATCAGTAACACAATGACATTTCTACAGCAGGAATTGGAGTTCAGCCAGTGGAGTACAAGGCCCAAACATGCCCCAGAGATTTGGCAGGGTGCTGTACATTTCATCAGTTTATCCCACGGGCTAGAGTCAAAATGACAGTATCTGTTTAGAACGATCAGGTTTGAAAGTCTGTTGGAAAATTTCTACGCATTCTGAAAGTGACCTTTTACATGTTTTAGTTTGGGTGAAAGGGTCATACGGTAATGTTTTCTATTGCTTTGAGCAAACCCACAAGCATAGATCCATTTTCATCTAATTTATCATTGAAGTTAACAACTTAATACCAAACCTCAATCCGACTTGGTGGCCACAACCTTGTCTTAAATTTGAATAGCCATAAGCTGTGATTAGTTGTTGTGCCTCATGCAATTAAAGGAGGCAATGATACATACAAGTAAACGCATGCATATGGGCACGCTTTTCAGAGTTAGTTACTGTTGCACCTTCCAGCATGACAATATTGTCACCGTGTATTATCCTGAAGCTTTCAGGTTTTCAAATGAATGATTGCACCTCACCCAAAAATAACCTTAAACTCAAATTGGGAGGTATAAATGAGCATTTCAATCAAAGCGTGGAAATATTAGAAATATAGAACATGCCAGTAAAATCATTGCAGTAGTGTAAGTCCTCACACAATTACAATTCTTTTTGGATGATTTCCTGCATTGACTTTATTGAGAGGTATAAGGAAATGAGTTCTGTACATGAAACCATTCTTCTCATTTGGGCTTCAATTCGCTTCAATATTGGATTTAGAATATGGTTTGGAATCAAAAGGCAAAATGGTAAAAAGAGCTGTCTCTGAAGTTAGGTGTTTTAGTGGAGAACGGCTGAATTCTGACCTTGCTACACCAGCTCGGCAAACCAACTGCCTGCCTGAACCCAATCTCCCTAGCCAACAGTGCAAATACAACAAATGCTGTTTTCCAAATGGTCTCCAGCCAAACCAATTTGAAAGCAGCACTGTGTATGCTCTCCTTGGTGGACGCACTGAACAAATTAACTCCCACTGTAGCTTTCATGTTTTAATCAATTTGTGACACATGATGTGCTTTCTACTTCCCCGCCCTTCCCCCACTCTGTGCCACCCCCACACTCCTCAACAACTTACAGCCATGGAGGTACCAGGCTGAGAGCCAGCCAATGTAAACAGGGCAGCATCACTCAATGCAGCATCATCCGTTGACTGCTGCACCCAGGTTAGGGCCCGTGGCATTCAGTGTAAACAAGATATTAGCAACTCTATTTCCCATATTGTAGTTCATGTCAAAACAAGAAACCTTGCTGTAAAAGCGTCATTGTCCTTTCAGTTTATTCATTGCTGCCAGCTTTAACCGATTACCCAGCGGTACGATTCTAAGATCAGATAAAAAGTGATAGAGTGGAAACAATGCTTTTAGTATATACTGAAAGCAGTTAAAGACACAGTCACAACGTGAACGGTTGCAATGAAATGTGTGGTTCTGAATTAGGCTTTGCAAGTGCCGCACATTCCCTTCAGACCAAAATGCTGAGATTACAATTTTGGTAAAGATTGCTCCACCAGATTTTGTGATACGGGCAGCTTTGTCGTTAAAAATGTGGAGGAGATGATAAGTAGAGATAACACAGTGTGAAGCTGGAGCACCACAGCAGGCCAGGCAGCATCAGAGGAGCAGGAACGTTAACGTTTCAGGTCAGGATCCTTCTTCAGAAATGGGCAGGGAGAAGGGAGCTGGGGAATAAATAGAGAGAGGAGGGGTGGGGCTGGGGAAGTTAGGTGGGATGGTGATAGGTGAGTGCAGATTGGGAATGGTGGGGATTGGCCAGTGAAGTGGGGTGTTGGGGCGGATAGTTGGAGAGAAGATGGACAGGTTGTGTCAGGCCAAAGAGATGGGAATGAGAGGGAGGGTTGGTCATGGGATGAGGCCGGGGTGGGGAGATTTTGACACTGGTAAAATCTGCATTTAGGCCATTAGGCTGTAGGCTCCCAAGGCAAAATATGAGGTGCTACTCCTTCATTTTCCGGGTGGCATCATAGTGATACTGGAGGAAGCCCAGGATGGACATGTCACCCAGGGAATGGGAGGGGGCGTTAAAATGGTTTGTGACCAGAAGGTGTTGTCATTTGTTGTGAACAGAGCATAGATGCTCTACAAAGCGGTCTCTGAATCTATGCTTGGTCTGAACGACATAGAGGAGCCCACATCGGGAGCAGTGAATGCAGCAGACCACGTTGATGGATGTGCAGGTGAATCCCTGTCTAAAGTGGATGTGTACTTGAGGATCTGTAGGGAAAACTATTTTGGGAGGCTCTGGATATTGTGTGTGTAGAGGTTAATGCAGTCAGGGCCTCCAAAAACAGTTTTCTTTACTGGATCCTCATGTTCACACCTCCCATGACCAAGCCTCCCTCTCATCCCTGCCTCCTTGACCTGACGCAACCTTCTTCTCTCCCACCTATGCGCCCCTCCCACCTCACTGACCAATTCCCACCACTCCCCACCTACAATCATCTATCACCATCCCACCTACCTTCCCCAGCCCCAACCCTCCTCGCTCTATTTATTTCTGAGCTCCCATTCCCCGCTTCCTGTTTCTGAAGGAGGGCCCCAACCTGAAATGTCAACTTTCCTGTTCCTCTGATGCTACCTGGCCTGCTGTGCTCCTCCAGCTCCACACAATGTTATCTCTGACTCCAGCATCGGCAGTTCTTACTATCTCAGAGATGATAAGTAACTTTATAGATGACGCAAAGCTTGGCTGGGTGGTTGACAGTGAGAAGCAAGATCTTGGGTTACAGTAGGATATAGACAATTTGGTCAGATGGGCTGATCAGTGGCCGATGAATATTAACCCTGTGAGTGTCTGATGATACAATTTGGAAAAAGTAGCAAGGCAAGGAAATACTCCATGAATGGCCAGACACTAGGGAGTTCAGAGGAGCAGAGGGATCTTGGGGTACCTGTCTACAGATCTTTGAAGGTGATAGGATAGTTTAATAGGATAGTTAAGAAGGTATTTGGTACACTTGCCTTTAGAAATTGTAGCATAGATCATAAGAGCAGGGAGGTCATTCTGGAACGGTAAAGAACTTTGGTCAAGCCAAATCTGGAATATTGTGTGCAATTTTGGTGACTACACTGAAGGAAGGATGTAATTGCACTGGAGGGAGTGCAAAGGAGACTAACCAGGAAATTGACTGGGATATAGCAGCTTAGTTCTAAAAATAGGTTAGGTAAGCCCAGATAATAAAGTGTGAAGCTGGATGAACACAGCAGGCCAAGCAGCATCTCAGGAGCACAAAAGCTAGATAAGCCCAGTTTGTTTTCTGTGAAGAAGTGAAGCCTGAGAGGAGACATGATTGAGGTGTATAAGACTATAAGGGGCATGGATAGGGTGGATAGGAAGAAGCTGGACCCCTTACTTGAAGGGTTAAAAAACAAGGGCCCAAAATGTTGAGGTGAAAGGCATAAGGTTTAAACGAGATTTGAGACTTTCTATTCACCCAGAGGGTAGTGGGCATCTGGAATGCATTGCCTGGGAAGGGTTGTTGAGAGAGGAAACTTCACAACCTTTAAAAGGTCCCTGGACAAGCAAACAAAATGTCATTACATTCAAGGAAAAGTGGTGGAAAGTGGGACTAGTGTAAATTTAGAGTAATTTTTTTTCTTAGTGCAGATTTGATGGGTTACAGGACTTCTTCTGTATTGTATAATTCTATGAACATTAATGGAGGGAAACCAAATCAGTTTGCTCAGCTTCACTCTGATGGCATCTCATTACAGAATAGCTGTAAATACAGTAATGGAGAACACTTTCATCTTGGCTGTTGTCCCTGTACAAGGCATAATGGGAAAGGGCATAATTAAAGAAGTTCATACATTAGTAAGTGAGGAGTGAAAGTGCTGGGTTTTCCTCTTGTGAGTGTCAATCTCCCTTATGATTTTCATCCCATTGAAATTTATAATCTAACCTAACTTTGATTCTTCTAATTAAGCATTTGAAAGAAGGAAGCCTTTGTCTCAATTCACCAATTTCATGCCTCCCTGATCACTGTCACTGGCCAAGCAAGGTTGCTTGCAACCTTGTTAACCAACTTGCACTGAGCTTCCGATGCCCTCATCACTCTATTATGCAGGCTGCCTCTTTCCAACTCATCAACATCACTTGTAGCTGTCCCACACTCAGCTGATCTGTTGCTAAACCGCTCATTCATGCACTTGGTACTTCCAGACTCTGCTCTTCTGGCCAACATTCCATCTCGCAGCCTCCATAAATTTAAACTCTTCCAAAACTCTACCCCTGATGTCTTAACTTGCACCACATGCTGTTGACTCATCACAAGTATGCTTATTCACCTCCACTTACCTGGGTCTTGATCCGTGAACAACCTCTTATCTTATCCTCATGCTTCCAACACCTTGCTCTGCCTTATCTCTGCATTCTCTTCTTGCACGACAAGTTGCCAAAATCTCTGTCTTGCATGAACTCTGGTCTCTAGTCCTATCTTGACTTCATTCTACACAACATTGCCCTTCACGCATTTGGCTGCCTGATGCCTAAGTTCTTTCTAAAAGCTACTGCCTCTTCAATTCTCCCCTCCTTTAATACTGTCCTTTGAAACAAAGCTTTTGGTGAGACTAAGCATCAGTGATGTTGCCTTTGTTCTTTGTGGCGGTCTGGGATGACCAGGAGGTTTGAACATTAATGATGATGCTTATAATTGACGGCAATTTCCAGCACTGGCCTACGGTGAACATTGTCTGCAGGCTAGTTCTCAGCAACTGGCATAACTTACTCATGTCATTCAGGCACCTGTGTATCTGCAAGGACAGTGAGCTTTGGGCAGACTTACATGGTTATACATTCGAGTCCAAGCCCACTGAATTAGTAATGCAGAATGTAGGTGGAATGTTTCAGGTAAAGGCAAACCAATGCTTGAGGCGAGTGTTCCTGGGGCTCTAGTTCCCCATATCTCACAGAAATCCCTTAACACAGAACTGTAGCCCCACTTCAGCTTATTTTACCGACTAATTTATAATGTTTCTAGATTTTATCAAGGATTTTAGCAAACAAGCATATTTAATTCACTTAAAAATGTGTCATTAACAAACGTTTTACTTCTAATAATTACTCTTTAGTAACCCTTTGTCACTGAAAATGAGTATTAATATACAGACATGAAGCAAGAACAGGCTATGACTTTATTAATTCTGATATTAATCATATACAGTAATTTATCTATTTTTGTTTCCATGTACAGAAGCTCTCTAAAGGCTATTGCCTTCAAGTACAAGGCAAACTTCAAAAATACTGGCACCAAGCAAATCTTCAGTCTCAGAAACCTGACAATCAAATGTGTTATTCACAAATTCCACAAGATAGTACATTTGAATTAAATGACTTGGCCTCACCTTTGGACATGAAGTGCAGAGAAACAGTAAATTATGCAACAATTGAATTGAGATAAGCTGCAGCATTTTACATGGAAGCCAAGTAGATATTTAACTTCTTAATATCCTGTGTTGAAATCTGTCTGTGGCCCTGCCCTTCACCGAATCTATGCTCTTTTGCCTCCAGTTCTACAAAAACGCCAAGCCTAACATTATGAGCATTCTGCACTCACTGTGACTCATTTGGTGAATATGCTTTAAGTTGTCCAGCCTTTATGCTCTGAAATTTGTTCCTCTGCACCTCTTTCCTCCTTTAAATTATTAATTGAAACCTTATTTCTTTGACAACGCATTTGATCTCTTATTCTAATTTCTCTTTCTTCAGTGTGATGTCTTTCATTTTGTCTGATTACACTTGGAATGCATTACTATGTTAAAGGCACCATAAAGAGAGAAATTAATGCAAATTATTGAAATGCTAAATTTACAGAAGCTATTCTCATGCTAAGGAGGGGAAATTGAATATAAATATCTAACTGCTGTTCGTTAAATAGGCCTTTGACAATTGTGAGCAGACAGACTTGTAATTGGGTTTTTAAGTTTTAGTTTCAAGATGTTTTAAATGCTTGCTTGACTTTTTGAGAAAGCCATCTCTCGTTGCTAGCAATAAATGTTATTATTGGGATGGAATTCTTTCATAAGCCTATGTACTAATCCCTCAGCAGAGCCTGATTTTCAACTTATCAGTGCTCACCATACTTTAGCTATGTATCTGACAGAAATAAGAGAATATGAGGTTTCTCCTGTTCCTTCAATGTATCTTCAGCAGAAGGGTAATAACGTCCCCAGAAAAATGAAAAGAAGCGATGTTTGTCAGAGTTTGCATGGCTCTTGTTTGACATTATAGCAGACAAGTACAGCAGCTCCACTGTCTCTGAAATTTTATATTCGCTCTGAAAGGCTTCATCCTCAATAGTAAATTAGTTTATTCTGTACCAATGTGCCGAGTTGAATGTGTGGAGACTTGTCATGGGCGACAAGGTAGCTTGGTGGTTAGCACTGCTGCCCAATGATACCATGCGATTTGAGCAAGTGTCTGTGAGGAGTTTGCAGGTTACCCTCTCCCCACCACAATGTCTGCTTTGGTTTCCTCCAGCAGTCCAAAGATGCGCAGGTTAGGTGGATTAATCATGGGAAATGCAGGGTTACAGAGATAGAGTAGGAGGGTGCATCTGGGTAGAATGCTCTTTGGAGGAGCAGTGTGGACACAATGGGCTGAATGGCCTGCTTCCAAACTGTAGGGATTCTATGATTCTATGATCCAACTTGACCTTTAAGTGACCATCACTTGCTCATCACTTCCTTCCACCTTCATGGCATGGCTGCATAAGTCGCAGTGATTATAACAAGGTCGGCCATGTGGACCTCATAGAATAGGCGTTCCCTGAGTGGGGCTATTAATCTGGTCCAATCAGGGATGGAGCCCTGGCTGACAGATATAAACAAGAATGTCAGAGGTTCTATTCCCTCAGAAGAACTTGGATCAATGTCAAAGACTCTCCAACGTGTAAATAAAGGGAGAGTTGGTGATGGTATTTTGGCCTCTGTGGAATTATTTCAGTGGTGATGGGACAAAAGCATGTTCCTAATGAAATTTGCATGCAACAGTCATCTTTAAGTTTAGGTAAGCATTTCTGTCGTCATGCCATTAATTGGGAAGCTTGACTTGTTCAATCCTGTCATTGAAGACTGGGCCGAGTAAGTGGAAAGAATGCATTATTTTTCCCAGGCGAATGACATTGGGGCAGATGAAAAGCAACAAGCAATTCTCCTGACAGCTGGTGGACCCACAACCTTTTTGGTTATTAGGAGCTTGACTTTCCCCAAGGCACCAGAAAATAAACCCTTTCAAGAGTTGACAGATATTGTTAAGGAATATTATGACTCAAAGCCTGAGATGATCTCAGTTTTACTCAGCAATTCGAGAACCAGAGGAGTCCGTAATGGGATTTTTAACAAGTTTAAGACAACTGGCAGAGACATGTGACTTTGGTTTAACCCTTAATGAGATACTGAGGGACTGTTTGATATGTAGGATTAATGATGTAACCATATAAAAGCGCTTACTATCTGAAGCCCAACTAGACTTCGGACAGGTACTATAACTGGCTTTATCAATGGAAAATGAGGCATATGAGTAACAGAGCATTCTGATGGAAGTGGACGTGCTCGCCAGTCTGACTGAGCTTGGGGAATACCACTTGAGTGAAGGCAATTGCAAAGCCTCACCGAGGACATAACCTGAACAGAAGGACTCAAGGTCTGCCCACAGCAAAAGCCAAAAACAAAGCCTTACCTCAGCCAAACTGTTAAAATTTTCTTCAGGATCTGGACCAGCAAACCATTGTAGTTACTGCAGGTATGCGGACTCGAGACAGCGAATGAGTCCCACTAGGTCTGCACTGAGTAAGGGAACTCACAGGCCGGTTTCCAGGACAGTACACACCCTGGAAAGTCCAGCTACAGCTGGTTTGGAACAGTTAAATTGCTTAGCAACATCCAAACCAGAACCAATCAAAATAAGCGTCTGGCCAAATGGTCACTCAGTTCAAATGGAGGTCATTACCAGCGTGGTAGTTTCAGAACCAGTCTTCAACCAAATTAACTCTGGACTCCAACCCTTAAGTCTGCGCATGACCTCAGCTAGTCTGAGGATCTATACCAGGGAAAGGTATAACAGATTAAGGTATAACTTCAGTTCTGGTCTCTTATGAGAAACAACTGGTTCAGTTACCCTGGATTGTTGTAAAAGGCAAAAATAGTTGAGAAAGATTCACCTGATTGGCTGAAAATTTTTAGATTAGAAAAAGGCTGAATGATGTCCTAACTAAATACCTGGAAGATTTCTAGAATGTCGAGGCACTATCAAAGGAATCAAGGCCACCTTGCAAGTTGACCAGGAAGCATTTCCACAATTCTGCAAGGTCCACCCAGTGCCATTTGTCTTATAGATTAAAGGAGAGGCAGAAATCAGGAGGCCGGAAAGTGTAGGAATAATCAAACCGGTGCAGTTTGCGGAATGGGCAGCACCGCTCGTACCGATTATGAAGACTGATGGCTCAGTTCACCTCTGTGGGGATTTTAAACAAACCGTAAACCACTTTTCGCAGCTGGATGAATACCTAATTCCTTGCATAGAGGATTTATACGTAAATCTGGTGGGGCTGCTGTCCTTCACGAAGCTAGACATGAGCCACGCCTCCCTGCAGTTGCGACTAGATGAGGACTCCCAAAAGTATACCACAATTAATACCCATAAGGGTTTGTACCAATATAAGAGACTGCCATTTGAGGCATGGTCAGCCTGTGTAATTTTTCAGTGGACAACAGAGATCATTTTACAAGCAGGTTGCCATTTATCGAAATGACATGCTCATAACTGGGAAGTCCAATGAGGAGCAGTGAGAGAACCCAGACATAGTGCTTAGGCATTACTCCCAGGCAGGCAAACACCTTAGAAGGGAAAACAAATATGTGTTCCAGGCACCCCAAGTGACCTATTTGGGCTACAGAGTCAACAAGACCGGATTACACCCATTGAAAGATGAAGTGAGGGTGATCAAAGGTGGTCCAGCTCCCACATCTGCACCAGATCTTAGGTCTTTCCTTGGGCTGGTGAATCATTATGGAAGGTTCATACATAACCTGGCCTTCATCATGGCACCTTTGCATCAACACTTAAAAAAAGGATCAGCCTTGGAAATGGCCATGTAGTCAATCTATAGCTTTCAGGAAAGTGATGAAACAGCTATCATCCCCTAATGTATTGGCACACTATGATCCCAAGCGAGATCTGGTATTGACGTACGATGTCTTCCCATGCTGCATCAAGGTATGATTAGCTCAGAGGTGGACCAATAACATCTGCATCCAGGACTTTAGCAAATGCAGAGCTTAAATACACCACAATAGAGAAGGAAGGTTCAGTGGTCATTTTTGGAGTCAAGAAGTTCCAACAATACCGTTATGGATGTGAATTTGTAAGGAAAGCAGGCCACAAACCCTGCTAAGTCAACTGGAAGAGAAAAAGGCAGTGCTGCCTTTAGCTTCAGGCCAAATTTGATGGTGAGCTCAAATACTAAGTGCATATAATTATAAGTTACACCGCCTAGGAAGCTAAGTAGCAAATGCAGATGCATTGACCCACCTCCTGCTGGCAGATACACCACCGGTGGTGCCACCACTGGAAGAGCCCATAATGGTTTTGAATTTTCAGGGCACGTTTTTAGTCGCAGCTGACAATATCAGACTTTGGACACAGAAAGGTCTGGTTCTGGCAATACTGAAGCAACTGGTGGTGATGGAAGAGACCAAAGGGCCATCACAGCCAGAATTGAAAACTTTTTGGACCTGGAGAGATCGGTTCACCAGATCAGAGGTTGGCATAATATCATGGGGACCAAGAATGATTGTCCTGAGCAAAGGTTGCCAACAGATACTGGCTGAACTCCACCAGGGTTGTTGGGATTTTCCAATATGAAGATGCTGGTGAGAGGTTATGTCTGGTGGCCAGGATTGGATGCAGATCTAGCTACGTTGATGGGGCAGTGCTCAGGGTTCCGACAAGGAAGAAAATTACTGCGAGCAACCACCCCACATTCGTGGGAATGGCTGGATAAACCCCGGACTTGGTCATACATTGACTATATAAGACCTTTTATAGGTTAATGTTCTTAGTCATTTTATATGCCACTCAAGATGGTTAGAGGTGCATTGAGTTCATTCATCTAACACAGGAACAATAATAGTAAAACTTTGTTCATCTTTTGCAATACATGGAATCCTGGAAATATTGGACGCAGTTAAAGGTCTTTGTTTACCAGCAGGGAATTTGAGTATTTCCTGAAGTAGAATGGAGATCATCGTATAAAATCAGCTCCATTTCATCCATCATCTAATGGTCTGGCAGAAAGAGTGGTCCAAACTTTGAAACTGCCTATAGATTCACTAGGTACCAAACTGCCTCAGTTCCTATTTGATTACAGGGCTACCCCATTTGCAACTACAGGGAGACCTTCAACAGAGTTGCTAATGGGGAGAACACTCCGCACCAGGTTAAATCTGATCTTCCCCGACCTAGTGGAAAAGTGAAACAGCATCAGAAATGCCCATACTGGACACAAGACTCTGCAAAGCAAAAGAGACAGTTTACTTCAGGGGGCGAGCTTTGGTTATAGGAACTACAGGAATGGCCCTGCAGGGGTAAGAGGCATGGTCAACACAGGGCTAGGTCCAATGATGTATGAAATTCGGGCAGGCACGATAGTCCTGAACAAGCACATGCACAGTATGAGAACAGCAAACTCGCAAACAGTGTCGGAGCAAAATGTTTCCAGCTCCTTGACTGCCCTTCCATCTGTTTTGGAAGAGGTGGGTTCTCACTGTCTGTCAAATATTGAAGATACCTCGGATCGACACAGCAGATGTCACTGCCTTGATGCCTTTGCTGCCTGAAGAAGAGAATGAATTTCTTCCCAGACACTCTGGGAGCATAAGACTGAGCACTACATGCCACCTGTATCAGAGGCAGAATTAGAGGAACCTGACTCGGTGCTAAATGCCCCAGGAGGAGCTACAAAAGAAAACTGGTCCCAGACTCTGAGGGGAAGATATAGAGTGATTGTAATGAGGTTAGCCACATGGACCTCATAGAATATGATATCCCTGATTGGTGTTGTTAATCGGGTTCAATCAGGGAGCCCTGGCTGGCAGATATAAACAGGAGTGTCAGAGGTTCTGTTCACTCTGAGAGCTGGCTCTGAGGGAACTGGATCAACGTCAAGGACTCGTCACTTGTAACTAAAGGGTGACTTGGTGATATGATGATGGCTTCTGTGGAGTTATTCACTCACCTCATTTGTTCAACCTTCAAAACAGTCATTTAGCCTTAATCCCTCGAGGCCTGGTTTGTCCACCTTTCTACTGAGCTTCACTTGAACTCTCGGATCAGCACTGATGTCTTCCCCTTAAATTCTATGTGGTGCTAAGAGCAAAAATCTTATCATCCTCTTTCATGTCCCAAATATTCCCCAATCCTCAATCAATTGGGTTTAGAATCCCCACTTTACTTTCAAATGTTTACTCAACCTCTGATTTAGCATTTGGACTTCAGACATCTGATTCACACCCAGTCTGCCTCCTGTCAGCAATGATGACTGAGATCTCTGCAGTCTGGAAGTTTCTTTCCAAAACCATTTGTGGTTCTCTATCTCACTCTCAAAAAGCATTCTCCTTATCCTGCTACCGGTCTTAGCAATATGAAAAGGTGCAATTTTATCCAATATGTCTCAGTAGGGGTTAAAACTGTTAGGATTAGTTCTGCTCAGCAGAACTGCACCCTCATCTGCCAACTGCTTCCCTCTTTACCTGATTAGCCAATGGTAAGGCAGTGATTCGAACAATAGAATAATCTGTGACAGGCTGATCAGAATGAAGGATAAAACGCAGTGAATAATGTGAAGGGGAGGGGGAGGGTTAAGGAAGGAAACAGTTTTTTTTCAAAAGCCTAGTTAACATTGAGATCATGCAAAAAGTTTGTCTTGGATTTTTTAATTTTAGATTAATTATCGCATTATTGATGATTAGAAATGGTGAAGTTAAATTTATTTAAACTGCTTTGATGACAGTTTAGCCTGGGTTGAAAACCTGCTGCTAAAGTAAGACAGTGGTGCGTTCAAGTTTTTATACAAAAGACTCAAAATTCAATAATTTGCTGATAATGGTACATTAGTCCAAAAGGACAGATAATGCAGTCTTTCACATTTCTTTGGCTATGCAAAACCAACAATTAAGGAAAGTAAATTTTTGTACATTTGTAAGCAAGCACCATCTCATTCTAATTCCACACAGTGCCTATGTTCTGCGTCTGTTCTGTTCTTTTTTCTCTCGCGGTTCCCTCTGTGATTGTAGAGCTCCCTTTTTTTCAAAGTTCGGAGTTGAAAGAAATGTTTGGGTTCTACGGCACACATAACGCCCATTCGTGCTCCTCAGACGGGAACAATGGTGCCATTTTCTTCGCCCTTTATGAGTAATTTGCATTACTGTGCTAAATAACACACATCATTTCAATTAGCATTACCATTTGTTACTGCAATCTTCAGCAGGCCTCCAATCGCAGTTCATACTGTGCCTTTGACAGTCATCGGGAAGTCTACATGCTTCTTCATTTTCTTTATTTGTTGAAGTGCTAATGTGTCAATCAGTGTCAGAGGGCAGCATTTTCATTCAAGAGTTTTTGAAAAGTGTGTGCGGACCACTTTTAATAAAAATTAACGTGGATGTTCCTTAATGGTTGCCAGTAGTTTTATTCTGTGCCACCTCCTTCAGTGATGGGGGAAAAAGGAGCAAGTTTACAGATGGAAACCATTTTAGCAAAGATTTTTTTTAAAGAAAATCTAACTAAATATTACCAGTTAATGCATTTCTTTGTCCTTTGGACTTAGGCTCATCATTAAAATAAATTGCTTGTCTTTGCAACTGCAGCTGTATCAAGTCATGCACTGCATATAATATCCAGAGTTGATGTTGTTGCCGTGCATTTTCACATTCCGGGCCAATTCATGTTCATTGTAATTGTGCCTATCAATCATTGTAAACATTATTTTACCCCAGTGTTTTTTTTCTCTGGAAATACTGATGCTTACCCAAAGTGTGCAATGCAGTTTGCCCAGAAGCCCACTATTCAGCTCAGAGAATATTATAGAGATATTCAGAACATACAATACCATGATATCTATTTTTGTCTTCATCTAGTGTTTGAATTCACACGTTTATTGATGGATTTACTAGGTCAGAACAGGCTAATTGTTTGCACCCTCTTCACTTGGAGAGACTGATGTGAATTGGGCACAGTAAACAACTGGGATTAGGTGATCCAGATGAAAACTGGGATTGAACCTAAAATGCATTTGCCCTGAGTTTCATGACAACCATATTTAACTACTAAGCTGTTGAGCTGGACATTGTAGAGGGTGGTGGCTTACACACCTTTAAAAGAACAATGACAGCAATCATTTTGTCTCAGAATTAAATTCTACGTTAGAACAGACCAAAAAGGGCTAAAATGTTAAATAATCTGGTGGGAATTGGAAAGCTTCCCAATTCAAATCTGGAGTCAGGCTGAATTGCATTCTCTCTCTTTTGACTTATTTATGTTTTGTGCAGAGATTTTTGTTGACTTCATCAGGAGAGATTCCGGATTAGGAGGGATAACTATCCCAGACAGCGGATGCCTATATGTCAAAGCTTCCTCACATGTGGATGACAACAAAATCTTCTGCTTATATTCAATTTCATGTGCAGACTCAGGAGCGTTAGTGACCAGTTCAAACTGACCCCAGGGACCAGGGTGAATCGAGGCAAGAGTGAGGTGATCTTGTTTGGGAATTGCACTGATCAGACCTTTCATCTTCTTCACCATCAGGGCAGATTATCAGCAGGTGCCGGGGATATGATTCGGAGGGACTTGAGCAAGCACAAAAAGCTGGTGAAGTGGAAACTGAGCACATAAGGGCAATGTTCCTCAGGCATTGTGAGAATGAACTTGATCATCAGATGTGATGTGCTCTTGGTGCTGCTATACGTGGCACAGACTACACTGCAGCAATTCACCAAAAATCCTTAGGCAACACCTTCCAAACCCATAACCACCTCCTTCTAGAAGGATAAGGGCAGCAGATACATGGGGACAGTACAATCTGCAAATTCCCCTCCGAGCCTCTCACCTTCCTGACTTGGGAATAATTCCCTGTTCTTTCACTGTCGCTGGGTCCAAATCCTGGAATTCCCTCCCCAAGGGGATTGTGGGTCAACACACAGCAAGAGGACTGCAGTGGTTCAAGAAGGCAGCTCGCCACCACCTTCTCAAAGGCAACTAGGGATGGGCAATAAATGCTGTGCACAGCCAGCAATGAAAATGTCCGACAAGTGAATAAAAATAAACATCTGGCCCATGTTCTGACATACTCAGGAGGAGAAGAAAAGGAACACAGAGAAGCAATGGTCTTAGGCAAGGAGCATGCATAAGATAGTACAAATTAGGTGCAAAAGTAGGTTGTTGAACCCATCAAACCTACTCTGCCGTTCAATAGAATCATGGCTGAGGCGATTATGTTTTGAATCCCACATTCCCATCTCCATGGTAACCTTTGATTACCCTGTATGACAAAAAATCCACCTGCTTCACTGTTAAAAATGCACAATAACCACCCCCCCACCCCACTGCTATCTACAAAGGCAGAGAGTTCCAAAGTTACACAACCCTCCAAGATAGAAAGAAAATCTTCATGTGTATGTTTTAAAAGGGCAGTCCCTATTTTTAAAACTGTGCCTCCTAGTCCTGGACTGAAGGCCCAACCTTTCCGACCTACTCCCACTTGACAGCCCACACATTCTAGGCTAAGTTAGTAAACTCAGCAAAGCGAAGTGTGAGTTAGATAGACCAGTGTTAGTGATACTAAAGGGGCAACACTGAACCCTCTCTTTCATGTTTGTCTTTGGTATAAATAATATGTGCATTTCCATTACACCACACTGCAGCAGATCAAAATGGCTCACCTTCGCCATCTTCCAATGTGAAATATGCAGTGGGTGATAAATGCTTGCCTTTCACTGATCCCCACAATAACGAATGAACAAATTGAAAGAAACATGAGCCATTTTGGTGAGTTTTGCTTGCATTTGCTTTCAGTGATTTGTGGAAGGGGATATCTCAAAGCTCTTTACTCCTCCTTCTGTAACCTCTCGTGTAAAATCTTGTAAAATGTTCTTTCTTGGATTTGGAATGGATGACCTCACACTTGACGATATTTAACTCTGTTTGTCCCTTAGTAACTTATCCATCCTTGATCATGAGTTGCAGGACAAGCAGAAACTAACAATGTGTGGAGATGGGAAGGGGGGTGCGGGTGGTGGTGGAGCGTTGATGAGTGACCAAGACTGTTTTAGAGGGTTTACTACAAGCTGCAAAGTTTTGGATGAGTTAGAGATTGGGGCCTGACAGCACGGTTGTTAGAGTTTTGGAGTGGTCAAAGTGACAATGGAAAGGATAAGCGTTTCAGTGACACTTTAGTTGCAGTAATAATGGAGGTGAGGCATGTTTGTAAATTAAAGTAGATGTTGGACAACCTTATGAAATGCAAAAAGGTCAGCCCACCACAATGTGCAGCATCTTTCCTTACACCAGGTAAAAGAAACAGCACAGATACATTCACCCAAGAAATAGTCAGTTTGGACATGGAGCACTGAATGAATTCAAGTTTAATGAGGAACAGCGAAGTTCCGTGGTAAAGGGAAATTGAAAGAACTTGCTAGTGTCAGGGATACATGAATTGTCATGTACAAGAATTGGGATTTAAGATGTTCAATGCTTCAATGTAATGCTTTGAACAAGTTTGTTCTCTGGATTCTTTTTTGTTGCAATTTTTTGTTGTCATTTTCTAGAATCTGCTGGTGATTTTTGAAGAGTTGCACTCTCTCTCCATTACTGCATGACGACTATGGCAGGAGATCTCAGTCAGTTTGCAGAGCCCCTACCATGGCACAGTAACAAAGGGATTGAAGAGTCTATCAAAAAAAGTAGTAAGCAGTAAGTTGTTTTTCTGAATCTGGACCAAATGGCATTGCACTAGTTAAACCTGAACTGCAGCAGACTGGTAACAGGCAAAACAATATCGATAGTGAGGGGAAATAGTGCCTTAAAGTAGAAAAGGACAAGCTTAGTTATCAGAGCTAGTGTTGACAGGAGCAGTTAAAGATGGTACACTGTAAAATTCTCAATGCCAACTGCCCGATGTTAAACACATGGAAGTATAGCAGGTTATTACCATTCTCTTAGGCATGTGAATACAAATTATGAGCAAAGTTACAGTCAAGATTCAGGTAATTAGTCTTTTCATTGACCACCACCAGAATTATGTGATGCAGGGTTCCACCTTTGTTCAAAGAGGGGTCAACTTCACTTTCATCATAAGGTTAGACTTAAGCTTCAATGTGAATAAAAACAACCCAACATTTCAACATGATGATGCCTTGAGATTGCACTGCAGAAATTCACCAAGATTCCTTAGACAGCACCTTGGCTCCGTCCGGAGCTGCATGGAGGACATGCAAAACATCCCCCAGGCCGACATCCATCGCTGAATTAGAGAATTGACAAGCATCCTGCTTAAACAGGCATTTTATTTTGCACAACTGAACGGTCTCATGAGGTAAAGCTGAGGGGTCTTTGGCCTCAGGGTCATCACAGGTTTCCCTTTGCTCTTGTGGAATAGCCGGCATCATTTATCGACTGAAAACAGTCTCCTCCATTAACATGCAATTGGTGCATGATCACTGGAGGCTAATATGGGGTCCAGGGAGTTTCCACAATGCCATACATTCTATGCCTCCTATGTGTGCCTCAGCTCGTTGAAGGTGGGATGCTGGCAGTAGTTGTCTGTCCTAGGCCTGACAGTTGACAACAGTGAGCTTCAGTTTGTTGTCAATGTAGTTCTGCTGCCTCTACACCATACTATTGAGAGGGTTTTGAAGATTATCATCATCTGTTGGACAGTACACATCCTTGTGCAGGGCACAAGTGGTGGTCAGGGTAGGGGATGGCATTCTGACTACTGTCTTGCAGGATCCATAAGCCTCATCCGATGTGGAGAAAGGGGAGAAATAGCCCCAGCCTATTCAGCCTCTCCCTCTCGCTCAAACCCTCCGAAACTGGCAACAGCCTTGTAAATCTTTTCTTTTCATTTTTCCCACACCCTTTCAAGTTTAACCATATCTTTCTTATAGCAGGGAGTACAGAATTGAGCACAGTATTCCAAAAGTGGCTGAACCAATGTCCTGTGCAGCTGCAACATGACTTCCCAGCTCCTATACTCAATGCACTGACCAATAAAGACAACCGTACCAAACACCTTCTTCACTATCCTATCTACCTGTGACTCCACCTTCGAGGAACTATGAACCTGCACCCCAAGATCTCTTTGTTTGACAACAGTCCCCGGACCCTAGCATTAGGTGTATGAGTCCTGCCTTGATTTGCCTTATCAAAATGCAACACCTCACATTTATCTAAATTAAACTCCATCTGCCCTCCTCAGCCCATTGGCCTGACAAAGGTCCAGATGTTCTCTGAGATAACTTTCCACTACGCCACCAATTTTGGTGTCATTTGAAAACTTACTAACCACTCATCTCATATTCTCATCCAAATCAATTTACATAAATGCCAAAAAGCAGACCTTCGCAGCATGCCGCTGGTCACTGGCCTCCAGTTTGAAAAGCAAGACTCCAACATCACCTTCTATCTCCTACCTTCAAGCAAATTTTGTGTTCTGTCATGTCGGATTTGAAGCCATGTCCTGAGAACATAAGCCTAAGCTGCTGGATTCGTAGTCCAGTGACATTCTCACTATGCCACCGACACACCCTGGGACAGGATCTTGAGATAATTCTTGTCAGGTGAACAAGAAATGGGGTAGATGATAGATGGATAAGGAGTTCCTGTCATGAGGAGCTCCTATTTCTCTGGCTCGTGTAGAATTTAGCATTGAACTGTACCCGAGAGAGATGAGCCACAGATTGCTCTGTTGGCTTGAATGTGAGCCTCACAATTAGTGTTTGGAGTTTGAGGTTTAGGGAGTTGTTTTGAATGTGGATGATGGTGGCTGTTCCAGGCTAAAAAATTATCCTGAACCCACAAGAAGTGTACATTTTGCTTTAAAAAAGGTGACTCAGAGTTGTTAGATATCTAGGATGGAAAAGGAAAACGCTTCACTAGGGAAATAAGGTTTCATTGGTGGACCACCCTGGGACCTGGGTTCAAATCCAGCTTCGAGTGACTATCTGTAGCATTTTCACATTCTCTCCGTGTCTGTGCAGGTTTCCTCTGGGTGCTTCGGTTTCTTGTGTGTGCTCTAGTTTCCTCCCACAGTCCAAAAAAATGTGCAGGTTAGGTGGACTGACCATGGCAAACTGCCTGTAATGGATTAGCTGGATTAGCCATGGGAAATGTAGATTTGTAGGGAAGAGGGAGAAGGTGGTGTGTCTCAGTGGAATGCTCACCAGAGAATCAGTGTGGGTTCGTTGGGCTGAATAGCCTGTTTCTACACTGGGGGGATTCTATGTCCAAGGCAACATGAATCAGGCAGAGCGCTAAGCCCATTATGAACCTGAACAAATGGAAGCCTCCCAGAACAGCACCTATTTACATTCACTGCTCACAGCACTTCCCTCTGATTAGGAAGCAAAGCCATCTCAATTTCTGTCACCCTGTGCATTGCTCCACTTTATAGTGAGGAAATGCAGCAAACTACATGTGTGCCATTAGAGGCATTTCCACAGTCCAAATAGGTCATAAAGAATTACAAAACGTTTCATTGTTTGTCATTTTTCCAACACTCTTGCACGTGGCTGTGTCTGTCCAACAGATGGTTCCATCTCGTTTTTAAATTCAGCCTCTTTTGTCTGACCATGGTACACCCAATGCTGCACTTTTCCACACCCAGTTAATTTTATAAGAAATGCTGCCATAAGTTTATTTGGTACCATGGCAACAACAATCAGGTTAAGTCATAACTAGAATAAATCCAGGACATATGCAGTCAAAACAGTACTGTTGTCCCCGTCACTAGCTTCATGAAAAGTTTCCTTAATAAAATTGCTTTTCTGTTGGTTGTTTCCTTTAAATTTCCCTACTGTGCTGCTTCACTTACTTCTGAAAAGTTTAGAGTGGACTTGAACAAGCTAATACCAGCTGGTGGTTTGTGTGTGTGTATGCCTGTGTATGTGTTTTTAACAAAATAAGGTGTGGAAGCTGTAAAGTGTTCAGGTAAAGCTTGACTGATTTTTGTATGCATTCCACACTTGAAAGTGAGTCATGCAATTATTTTGTCTGTTTTTCCTGAGAGTTATACCCATGCCTCCTGGCTATGGGCAGCAGCTCTGGAACCTGTCTTTCCAGTAGATAAAGTAAAGTGAGAGTCACTTCTCTCGCTTGAAGCAATTTGTCATATTTGAATGAAACCACACCCCAAGCGAGTTACTGAACACACTCTGGCTCACAGAAACTAGCGTGTGGTGGGATTGAAGTCGGCGTCTTTCCCCTTCCTCTTCCCTCTCAAAATTATTTTTTATGAATTGGCCTCAGAACTTCCCATCCCCAAAAAAAATGGTGCTCCCAGTTTTGTTGGGGAATAAGGATTTACGAGGCCACATTGCCATCCAGTGCTGTTTCCATATATCTGCAAGCACCATATAAATGCATAGTCAGTGGTCCCTTACATATCTCATGGCTCAAAAGAGGCAGGCACATTATCACCTGTGCATATAAAATGAGATCAAGCTGTTTGGTCTGTCATAGCTGTTTGATGGAAATTTCAAACTGCTTTTTTTTTGCTTTTATATCACCTTATCTTCTTCTGCTTCTCCCTCAATTGTGTCAACATCATAGATTAATATTTGCATACTGCTGATATCATTTGGTCTTGAGGGTTTGAAGCGCTGGGGCTGTAACAATTTCCTTTATCAGCTTGCCCCACTGTGGGATTTTCCTTGGGAAGAAGGCTTACCGACATGCTGTCTTAGAAACAGCTTGTTCCAGGAAGGACAGGTATTTCTTGCTGCTGATTTCAGCTGATACATCCCATGTTTGTCAGTGTCTTTTCCTCCCTCTTTTATGCTGTCGGGATTTCCGCCCCAAATATCAGCATTGCTTTATCTCCCATAATGATTCATGCAGCATGTCTTTGGAACGTTTTAATCTTATTTATATCTGCATTCTCGTTGCTCAGTTATGTTTTTCTGTCATTTAGATCAGATTTGTTAACATGACCAAACATTTATTTCCAACTGCCCTTCTTCAACAACAACTGCACTTGAACTGGCATGATGGTATTCAAACAAATATTCTCTGGATTGTTTCGCCCAATCTATAAAGTAGCTGGCATTTTATCTTTAGATCAATATTCTGTTTATCTTGGTACTCATTTCACATGATGCCTGTCTTGTCTATATGGCAGCTGGAAGTATTGGAGTAAGAACTACATTTAACTTCAGGGGTATTTTTTCAGGCTTGAAACTATTGACTCATGATTGGTTTCGATGCTGTTAAAACTTCAAAAAGGGAGCTGACATACTTACTATTTTAGCAGAGTTTTTGGGATTATAAGATCATAAGAAAAATAGGAACAGGAGACAGATAGACCCAGTGAGACTGTTCCAAAAGTCAATCAGATCTTGGCCGATCTTAATTTGATTTTCCTGTTGGAAATCCACTACCCTTGACTCCTTCGTTGATCAAAAATCTGTCTAACACAGCCTTGAATATTTTCAGTGACCCAATGTCCACCGTTTTCTGTGGAAAACTTTTCCAAAGACAAGCAACCATCTGAGAGAAGAAATTCCTCATCTATGTTTAAATTGGGGAACCCTTATTTTTGTCTGGTACTGTCAAGTTCTAGGTTCCTGTGGGGATGGAAACATCTTCTCAACATTTATCCTGACACACCGCCTTCGAACCTCATACATTTTGATAAGAACAGTGTTCATTCTTCTGAACGAATGAGTGTGTGCTTCAATGTCCAGCCTTTCCTCAAAAAAAATCTTTATCCAATAAATCAACCTAGTGAACCTTCTCTCAACTTCTTCAAAAGCATCTATATCACTCCTGCAGTTAAAAGGCCAAACAGTACACAATATTCCAGTTGTCATTGTAAGAATACTTTGTATGCTTCTGGCAAGAATTCCCTATGTTTATAATCTATGCACCTTCCATTAAGGGGCAACATTTCATTTGATCTCTTACCTACCTGTTGTGACAGTATGCTGAGTTATGAGTACCATGTGAGCAGCATGGTAGCTCAGAAGTTAGCATGGCTGCCTCACAATGTGAGGGACACAGGTTCAATTCTACTCTCGGAAGGCAGTCTGGGTGGAGTTTGCACATTGTCCCAAAGTCTGTCTGTGTTCCTTCTTGGTGCTCTGGTTTCCTCCCACAAAAGATATGCAGGTTAGGTAGATGAGTTATGTTAAATTGCCCATAGGGTCCAGTTTAGGTGGATCAGTCATGTTAAATTGCCCAGAGCATCCAGTGTTTGTTTGGTGGGAAACATGTATCAAACCAGAACACATTGCTGGCAAGGATTGTGAATGAGGATTCAATTGCAAGTTTGAAATAAGAGTTGCATGTATAGGTGAAAAGAGGAAGCCTAAATAAGGATAAATAAATGATATGGAATTATAAAAACAATAACTTATGCTTATGCACTACAAACAACATTAAAAAAAATCCACGCGAGAAATATTAATGGAGCTACTTCAAAAATTTGGCTAGATATGATGGACTGAATGACCATTCTTCTGTGCTGGAAGAATCTATAATTGATCTGACATTAATCCTTTGAACATAATGTGTACTTAATTCCTAACAATATACAAAATACTCTTTTCTTTCATTTACAAAGCTGTTTTATATGTTTTGTACACATGTTGCTATATTTTGTCATTGACAAATGAACATCCTCCATAAACAGTGACATAGTGTCAAAAATCAAACAAAAAAATCCTTTACCATTTGGAATGTTGTGCAGAGCATGGATCATTTCTCACCGTTTAGCACGCACAAATTAAGCCTGAACTCTGAACAGTCTACAGGGGCGCTGAATAGATAGTGTCACATGCTGGAGGTTCATGCTGGGAAGGAGTGGCAGCAGTTGGTGTAAGATGAAACCAGTGGAGCATGAATATCAGGAGGCTTCAGCGGAGTTTTTTTGGTGCGATGTGAATTGAATTGAGTGGTTCATTAGGGAAGCATTTTGCTATGACTGGACCTTCTTTATTTCACCACGGGTGAAAGCAATGTAGAAAATAACCTTTTCTCCTGGACAGTAAGATGGCATAAAGTGTCTACTTATTGGTTTATACTAAGTGAGCTGATCTCTGCGCAGTCAGGAGGGTGGTGATGGGAACTGGCAGAGGTAGGGAATGGAGGTGGTTGAAGGGTGAGGGTCCTCTTGAATCGTGACCCAGTGAGAGGTAGGAAACACTGAAGTTGTCAGAAGCGCACAAGGGTGCTTGTGGAGAAAGGAAGGGAGGCTTTTATCTTTCAGGTCTAGCCAGTTCTGATGAAAGGTAACCAGTGTGGAATGTTAACTGTACCTTTCTCTCACCACAGACGCTATCTCCTTGCTAAGGGTTCCCACCATTTCTGCTCGCATTTCAGATTTGCAGCACCTTTCTGGAAACCAAAGTGGGAGTGTTGCCAAACAAGGGCACCTTGGAGTTCAGGTTCATAGTTCCTTGAAAGGGGAGTCGCAGCACACAGGGTAGTGAAGAAAGAGTTTGGTATGCTTGCCTTTATTGGTCAGTGGATTGAGTATAGGAGTTGGGATGTCATGTTGCAGCTGTACAGGGCATTAGTTCAGCCACTTTTGGAATACAGTGTTCAATTCTGGTCTCTCTGTAAGGATGTTGTGAAACTTGAAAGGGTTCAGAAAGGATTTGCAAGGATGTTGCCAGGGTTGGAGGGTTTGAGCTAAGGGGAGAGGCTGAATAGGGATGAGGCTGTTTTCCCTGGAGTATCGGAGGTTGAGGGGTGACCTTTTTGAAGTATATAAAATCACGAAAGGCATGGATAGAGTGAATAACCAAGGTGTCTTCCCCAGGATAGGGGAGTCCAAAACGAGAGGGCATTAGGTGAGAGGGAATCTAAGGGGCAACTTTTTCATGCAGAGGGTGGTGCATGTATGGAATGAGCTGCCAGAGGAAGTGGTGGAGGCTGGTACAATTATAACATTTAAAATGCCTCTGGATAGGTATATGAATAGGAAGGGTTCAGAGGGATATGGGCCAAATTCTGGCAAAAGGGGCTAGATTAATTTAGGATCTCTGATTGGCATGGACGAGTTGGACCAAAGGGTCTGTTTCCGTGCTGTATTACTCTATGATTCTAGATTCAACTGTGAGCAGAAGGAGGGCACTGAAAGATCTGATCAGGAGATAACAGCACATAATCTAGAGCAGCACGTCAGTGCCGTACTGAAGGAATGTTGCTCTGTTGTAGGTGACATCTTAAAGATGGGATGTTTGTTTCAAGCCCTGTCAGCCAGCTCAGAGAAAAAGGAATAGTGATCCAACAGAATTTGAGAACAGCAGAAGGGCTTCATCGCTGACCGCTACACTTGCTGCATTATATACAGACAGCACGCTTCAAAAGTTCATCATTGATTGTAAAGTACTTCAGACATCTTGAAAGATGTTATGTAATTGTAAGACCATTGCTTATACCCAGTCACAGCTGCCTGTGCTGATATTGAACAGGGAGCCAAATAAGGCTCCAAACAAGGTGATGCCTTCCACAGCCGAATGGCCGTTCCATTGACTCGGTTAATGCGTATAGAGCCATGACTTAGTCAACACACCTACGGGGCTCCCAGTGGCAGTGGCCTTTTGTTGAAGTAGCAGACAGTGGTTTCAGGCATGAGGCTAGGAGTTGAGATGGGAAGGGGGATGGGGTCATTCAACCCCCTGAGATTTCTGTATTTTTCTGGAAGCAGACCAGACTTTCTTTTGGCAGAATGTGCCTCGGTTCACTTTATTGAACACAGAGACAATGGGTGTCCTCCCAGAGCCCATCAATTCCACATTTCAGCCCGAGAAAACCGATTAGTTGGGCTTGCACTTTTAAATATTCATTTGGATATTCTAGTGAGCAGTGGCAAAGTTTTTGATAGACTAGTGACACACAGGCGCCTGGAATTAGTGCTTTAGAGTTTTTTGTCCGCCAAAGCTGCTTTTAATCTTTTTATTTGTTGTATTTAGTGTGTTAGATTAATGGATATAATAATGCTTCAACTTGAACGCTTTTTTTTGCGGAATCCCTGTTTGGGAAAATAGGCCTTTAGAAGTGATCTTTTTCGGTCTGGTAAACCCACATCTAAAAGCGCCCGGCCCTCCATCACACCCTCGGCCCTCAGCAACAACGGCACCCCCTCCCTCCACCAACTGCCAACCCCGGTCATCCTTTCGAGAAAAATATCATGCTTAGGCTACCGATTTGCTGAAAGAAAGAAAGAAACCAAACAAAAATGTAAATGCATTTACGAAGAGGGTATGTATGGCTTTGTGTAGGCAAGGAATTGTTTTCCCAGGGTATCTCAAAGGCATGAAGAAATCTATTCAGTTCCACTTACAATTATTGTGCTTCCAGTTAGTAATGCTAAGTACAGATCTATTCTTAGATGAAATACATTTATCGACAGCCTTGAAGGCTGGAATACCTTTGCTTTTCCTCATACCTTTAGTCTGTCCTGGCAGATGGTGTGCCCCTTGCTAGTAAGGGGACCACCTGTTGCCATGCTCCCTATTCAGGCATGTGGTTGTAAGCAAGGCTGAGCGGCTGGTTATTGAGTTAAATCATGTGCAGGCTTCCAGCATATCTTTTTGAAAATTCCTCGCGTCTAGCTTCTGCAAAGAATGAGTTTTAAAATATGCTGACCTAAAAGAAAGAATAGGTTAGCATAAGCATGGCCCGCAGCTCAGTTTACATTTTAGCTTACCTCTCTCCATCGCTTCCCCACTCCCCCACCTCCTCCGTTGCTATTCACGCAGCAATCACTGAAACAAAGGGGCCAATCTGAGCCCTTTGTGTCCATTCAATATCGCAGAGAAATCACATCCTGTCAAAAAATGGATGAAGGCTGGACCAGGGAGAAAGCCATCTGTCAGATTCTCAGATGCAGTGGTGTTCCTGACGCTCTGAGCAGAGGACGTTTTGGTGACCTGTGACCTGTTCCACTACCAAACCCTTGATCAATTTACACTGCGGCCCAGCAAAGCTGGCTGATTGTACAATACTGATTGTTTTAATGCTGTGCTGACTCTTTCCTGATCTTGTCTATTTGTCAAGTCATAAACTGAATCACATAAAAGTAGTTCTGATTCACTGTACTCTGACCTGCTCCCCTGTGGGAAGCATTCTTCTGTCTCATTCTCTTTCCAATTTTCTACCTTGCCTCCTTCCCTGAAATGAGTGGTTTGTTGCTGTATAATGAAGTGGCCATTACTCAAGAGGAAGCCCTGACAGTGATGGTAGCAGGCTTCAGCAGGCATAACAACCAAGAAAACCAAAGACATCTCCTTCTCCAGATATTTTCCTTCTTTTTCTACAGTCTGTTCCTCAAGCTGGAGGGCAACTTCATCTATGTTGCACTGTTAGAGATGCCCTCTTTTGGATACTGCCAAGCTAAGACCTTGCTCTCATAAGTGGAGGTGAAAAATCACATAGTATTATTCAAACAAGAGCAGGGGAATTAATCCCGTCATCCAGCCCTCGAGCAACAACATTGAAAGTAATTACTCCTCAAGCAACAACACTGAAAGCAGATTATCTCGTTGCTATTTGTGAGATCTAGCTGTGCATTAATTGGCAGCCATGTTTCATATTTTATGACAGTAACTACACTTCTAAAGTACTCAATTGGACATAAAGCAGATTAGGATGTCCTGAGGTTATGAAAGCTACCACATAAATGCAAGTTTGTTTCACTTGTTGCTCGAATTTTAGTATAAAGGGCTCTTTTCAGGATACACATTTTCAGTTGCTCTCACGACCTTGGAGGATACAGTATGAAACAATCTATATTTATTTGGTGTCTTACATTCAGAATCTGCAAAGTAGCAGTGGTAAATTCCAACACACCAAGGCTTATTTTAAAAGGTGGACTTTTAATGGTGCCTTCATTGGTGACATATCACAGTTGGCGAAGATAATTGGATGCTCCTCCAGTGGTGGGTCAGGACTTTGCTTTAGTTTGAATTCTCAGCTCTTGTATATGGGTCAGCAAGGTGCTGCTGTGCATATCTCGACAATAGAGGCTTGCCTTCCGAACTTGGTTTGCAATTGCGCGCATTACAATAGTGGCCGCACTTCAAAAACACTTCATTAGCTGTAAACACTTTGGCACGTCCTGGTACTGTAAAGAGGCACTACACAAATGCAGATTCTGTCGTCCCCTTTCCCATTTACAACATTGGGCAAGATCTGTGTTCCCCTAACATTAAACTGTAAAAAAAAGTAGCTGGGAGCATGAGAGACAGCATAATTAGTCAGGGCTTCACAAGCAGCTGTAACCTTCTCAGTGGTTAATAATACAAATGCTATCACAAGAACGTTACAAAGGGATTTATTAGTCATAATACAAAGAAAGGTATAACATCAATACATCCAGAAATGAATGTTCGATGCTTATTTTTTTCATTTAATTTGTTTTCTTCTTCAAACAGGCATTGGGTTGTATTTTGTTGTTTGAATAGCAAGTAGGGACCATGACGTCTAGTTACTTTAACACTTCCAACCTCTCAGCCACTCACTGGGAAACGCCTTTTGTTAGGCTCTGTTGATCCTTGACTGTGTCCATATTGAGGCACAGTGGGAAGTCCAGTTAAAAGAACAAAATTGATCCACCACACTGACACACAGGGTCTCAATCGAACAGGGGCATTCAGCTGTAAATCACTTTTGACTATCAAGCAAGCTATAGGCTGGATTTCAGTGCCCATTTGGGACCAGAGATTGGTTTTGTGTTTTAGTTAAGTATTTCAGTAAATGGCCTGAAATTAGACCTCAGTTCTTAACAGAACAGATTATCACTAAAAAGAGTCAGGGAGAATTGCCACAATAAGTGAAATTGTAATGGCAATCGCTGTTCTTCATCAAACAACCAATTTTAGCCATCTGTCAGTGATCAGGAAGGTACAAGTCCAAAGGTGGCTAAGGCAGATGACAATTAAAGAACGTCCAAATGAATGCTAATTCTTCAGCATTAACGTCTTCCTGAAAAGCTGAAACACTGTTCTGTTTACAAGCATTACTGATGAACTTCAACAAATTTGTTTCTCTTCTGATAAATGTGACGAGGTTATTGATCATTTTAAGATACAACTCTGCTCTTGGTCACAACCTTTACTTTATTGATGCTACTCTGGGCTGTTTCTTGTAACCCCCTGTATGTCCACCCCCGCCCCCCCATCCCCCCTCCCCCTCTCCATTGAAAACAGACCTCATTACATTGTTTCCTAAATTCACTAGATAACAATCATGAGCAGGAAGCACGGTAAATTTCATCCTTGCTAACCTGTGGCAGAACACCACTGAGACCGAATGGAACATCCCTGGTGCCACTCCAGCTGAGACTAATTCACTCAGAACATTCTGGAGATTGAATGTGGAGTCTTCATTTCTCCAGTGCATAAGCCCAGTGAACCGTCAAGGTGATTACAATAGATTTGAAGAAAGGTTATGACACAATCCCTTACCAGCCCTTTGACCTTGTAGTGGGACATGGAAAATGTTGCATAGATGGAATAACTTTATTTCTCTCATATCTTATTACTTAATTTGCTTTCAAGCTTCATTATTAACGCATATTTTGAGCCAAATGAGAAAAAAAACCTTTCAGAATTATCAGCAATGTCTTCCCTGAATTGTTCAATGCCACACTTAATTCTATGGAGCCAACTGCATGGGCAGACCTTACAGACATGCTACAGGTGTACTGAGGTGCATAAGATACATTAATAGCACAAAGTGTAAGTGATGGATATTGAGAGAGAGTAGGA